>NW_026699601.1:0-31352 GCF_030435755.1 Ochotona princeps
TAGTTGTTCTCCCACAAGAACCACTCGGCTGATCCTTCTTCAATATGCCCTTCAAGAACATGCAGTGTTTCCTTGATTGAATTAGCTCTCACACCAATATTTGCATCTAGAGCCTTTGCATTGAGGGCTATCTGAAAACGGCTGTGGCGCTGAAGTTGCCTGTGAATGTGGAGTTGGTGGCATGTGAAACCCGCATGTGGAGCATTCGTTTGTGTGGGATGATCTACAAGGTTCATTCCTACGTAATGCACTCAAAGGGCACTAAGCATAGAGTGTGAAAACTGGGTTTCCTTGAGAGCTGCTTGGAAGCCTGATGGTGTGTGAAGTTAGTGAGCCAAATGGAGTTGTTCTCCCACAAGAACCACTCGGCTGATCCTTCTTCAATATGCCCTTCACCAACATGCAGTGTTTCCTTGATTGAATTAGCTCTCACACCAATATTTACGTCTAGAGTCTTTGCATTGAGGGCTATCTGAAAACGGCTGTGGCGCTGAAATTGCCTGTGAATGTGGAGTTGGTGGCATGTGAAACCCGCATGTGGAGCATTCGTTTGTGTGGGATGCTCACCAAGCTTCATTTCAGTCCTAGGCACTCAAAGGGCACTAAGCATAGAGTGTGAAAACTGAGTTTCCTTGAGAGCTGCTTGGAAGCCTGATGGTGTGTGAAGTTAGTGAGCCAAATGGAGTTGTTCTTCCACAAGAACCACTCGGCTGATCCTTCTTCAATATGCCCTTCACCAACATGCAGTGTTTCCTTGATTGAATTAGCTCTCACACCGATATTTGCGTCTAGAGCCTTTGCATTGAGGGCTATCTGAAAACGGCTGTGGCGCTGAAGTTGCCTGTGAATGAGGAGTTGGTGGCATGTGAAACCTGCATGTGGAGCATTCGTTTGTGTGGGATGCTCTACCAGGTTCATTCCTAGATAATGCACTTAAGGGCACTAAGCATAGAGTGTGAAAACTGAGTTTCCTTGAGAGCTGCTTGGAAGCCTGATGGTGTGTGAAGTTAGTGAGCCAAATGGAGTTGTTCTCCCACAAGAACCACTCGGCTGATCCTTCTTCAATATGCCCTTCATCAACATGCAATGTTTCCTTGATTGAATTAGCTCTCACACCAATATTTGCGTCTAGAGCCTTTGCATTGAGGGCTATCTGAAAACGGCTGTGGCGCTGAAATTGCCTGAGAATGTGGAGTTGGTGGCATGTGAAACCCGCATGTGGAGCATTCGTTTGTGTGGGATGCTCACCAAGCTTCATTTCAGTCCTAGGCACTCACGGGCACTAAGCATAGAGTGTGAAAACTGAGTTTCCTTGAGAGCTGCTTGGAAGCCTGATGGTGTGTGAAGTTAGTGAGCCAAATGGAGTTGTTCTCCCACAAGAACCACTCGGCTGATCCTTCTTCAATATGCCCTTCACGAACATGCAGTGTTTCCTTGATTGAATTAGCTCTCACACCAATATTTGTGTCCAGATCTTTTGCATTGAGGGCTATCTGAAAACGGCTGTGGCGCTGAAGTTGCCTGTGAATGTGGAGTTGGTGGCATGTGAAACCCGCATGTGGAGCATTCGTTTGTGTGGGATGATCTACAAGGTTCATTCCTACGTAATGCACTCAAAGGGCACTAAGCATAGAGTGTGAAAACTGGGTTTCCTTGAGAGCTGCTTGGAAGCCTGATGGTGTGTGAAGTTAGTGAGCCAAATGGAGTTGTTCTCCCACAAGAACCACTCGGCTGATCCTTCTTCCATATGCCCTTCACCAACATGCAGTGTTTCCTTGATTGAATTAGCTCTCACACCAATATTTGCGTCTAGAGCCTTTGCATTGAGGGCTATCTGAAAACGGCTGTGGCGCTGAAATTGCCTGAGAATGTGGAGTTGGTGGCATGTGAAACCCGCATGTGGAGCATTCGTTTGTATGGGATGCTCACCAAGCTTCATTTCAGTCCTAGGCACTCAAAGGGCACTAAGCATAGAGTGTGAAAACTGAGTTTCCTTGAGAGCTGCTTGGAAGCCTGATGGTGTGTGAAGTTAGTGAGCCAAATGGAGTTGTTCTTCCACAAGAACAACTCGGCTGATCCTTCTTCAATATGCCCTTCACCAACATGCAGTGTTTCCTTGATTGAATTAGCTCTCACACCGATATTTGCGTCTAGAGCCTTTGCTTTGAGGGCTATCTGAAAACGGCTGTGGCGCTGAAGTTGCCTGTGAATGTGGAGTTGGTGGCATGTGAAACCTGCATGTGGAGCATTCGTTTGTGTGGGATGCTCTACCAGGTTCATTCCTCGATAATGCACTTAAGGGCACTAAGCATAGAGTGTGAAAACTGAGTTTCCTTGAGAGCTGCTTGGAAGCCTGATGGTGTGTGAAGTTAGTGAGCCAAATGGAGTTGTTCTCCCACAAGAACCACTCGGCTGATCCTTCTTCAATATGCCCTTCATCAACATGCAATGTTTCCTTGATTGAATTAGCTCTCACACCAATATTTGCGTCTAGAGCCTTTGCATTGAGGGCTATCTGAAAACGGCTGTGGCGCTGAAATTGCCTGAGAATGTGGAGTTGGTCGCATGTGAAACCCGCATGTGGAGCATTCGTTTGTGTGGGATGCTCACCAAGCTTCATTTCAGTCCTAGGCACTCACGGGCACTAAGCATAGAGTGTGAAAACTGAGTTTCCTTGAGAGCTGCTTGGAAGCCTGATGGTGTGTGAAGTTAGTGAGCCAAATGGAGTTGTTCTCCCACAAGAACCACTCGGCTGATCCTTCTTCAATATGCCCTTCACCAACATGCAGTGTTTCCTTGATTGAATTAGCTCTCACACCAATATTTGTGTCCAGATCTTTTGCATTGAGGGCTATCTGAAAACGGCTGTGGCGCTGAAGTTGCCTGTGAATGTGGAGTTGGTGGCATGTGAAACCCGCATGTGGAGCATTCATTTGTGTGGGATGCTCAAAAAGCTTCATTTCAGTCCAAGGCACACAAAGGGCACTAAGCATAGAGTGTGAAAACTGAGTTTCCTTGAGAGCTGCTTGGAAGCCTGATGGTGTGTGAAGTTAGTGAGCCAAATGGAGTTGTTCTCCCACAAGAACCACTCGGCTGATCCTTCTTCAATATGCCCTTCAAGAACATGCAGTGTTTCCTTGATTGAATTAGCTCTCACACGAATATTTGCGACTAGAGTCTTTGCATTGAGTGCTATCTGAAAATGGCTGTGGCGCTGAAGTTGCCTGAGAATGTGGAGTTGGTGGCATGTGAAACCCGCATGTGGAGCATTCGTTTGTGTGGGATGCTCTACCAGGTTCCTTCCTAGATAATGCACTCAAAGGGCACTAAGCATAGAGTGTGAAAACTGAGTTTCCTTGAGAGCTGCTTGGAAGCCTGATGGTGTGTGAAGTTAGTGAGCCAAATGGAGTTGTTCTCCCACAAGAACCACTCGGCTGATCCTTCTTCAATATGCCCTTCACCAACATGCAGTGTTTCCTTGATTGAATTAGCTCTCACACCAATATTTGCGTCTAGAGCCTTTGCATTGAGGGCTATCTGAAAATGGCTGTGGCGCTGAAATTGCCTGTGAATGTGGAGTTGGTGGCATGTGAAACCCGCATGTGGAGCATTCGTTTGTGTGGGATGCTCTACCAGGTTCATTCCTGGATAATGCACTCAAAGGGCACTAAGCATAGAGTGTGAAAACTGAGTTTCCTTGAGAGCTGCTTGGAAGCCTGATGGTGTGTGAAGTTAGTGAGCCAAATGGAGTTGTTCTCCCACAAGAACCAATCAGCTGATCGTTCTTCAATATGCCCTTCACCAACATGCAGTGTTTCCTTGATTGAATTAGCTCTCACACCAATATTTGCGTCTAGAGCCTTTGCATTGAGGGCTATCTGAAAACGGCTGTGGCGCTGAAGTTGCCTGAGAATGTGGAGTTGGTGGCATGTGAAACCCGCATGTGGAGCATTCGTTTGTGTGGGATGCTCTACCAGGTTCATTCCTAGATAATGCACTCAAAGGGCACTAAGCATAGAGTGTGAAAACTGAGTTTCCTTGAGAGCTGCTTGGAAGCCTGATGGTGTGTGAAGTTAGTGAGCCAAATGGAGTTGTTCTCCCACAAGAACCAATCAGCTGATCGTTCTTCAATATGCCCTTCACCAACATGCAGTGTTTCCTTGATTGAATTAGCTCTCACACCAATATTTGCGTCTAGAGCCTTTGCATTGAGGGCTATCTGAAAACGGCTGTGGCGCTGAAGTTGCCTGAGAATGTGGAGTTGGTGGCATGTGAAACCCGCATGTGGAGCATTCGTTTGTGTGGGATGCTCTACCAGGTTCATTCCTAGATAATGCACTCAAAGGGCACTAAGCATAGAGTGTGAAAACTGAGTTTTCTTGAGAGCTGCTTGGAAGCCTGATGGTGTGTGAAGTTAGTGAGCCAAATGGAGTTGTTCTCCCACAAGAACCACTCGGCTGATCCTTCTTCAATATGCCCTTCACCAACATGCAGTGTTTCCTTGATTGAAGTAGCTTTCACACCAATATTTGCGTCTAGAGCCTTTGCATTGAGGGCTATCTGAAAACGGCTGTTGCGCTGAAGTTGCCTGTGAATGCGGAGTTGGTGGCATGTGAAACCCGCATGTGGAGCATTCGTTTGTGTGGGATGCTCTACCAGGTTCATTCCTAGGTAATGCACTCAAAGGGCACTAAGCATAGAGTGTGAAAACTGAGTTTCCTTGAGAGCTGCTTGGAAGCCTGATGGTGTGTGAAGTTAGTGAGCCAAATGGAGTTGTTCTCCCACAAGAACCACTCGGCTGATCCTTCTTCAATATGCCCTTCACCAACATGCAGTGTTTCCTTGACTGAATTAGCTCTCACACCAATATTTGCGTCTAGAGCCTTTGCATTGAGGGCTATCTGAAAACGGCTGTGGCGCTGAAATTGCCTTTGAATGTGGAGTTGGTGGCATGTGAAACCCGCATGTGGAGCATTCGTTTGTGTGGGATGCTCACCAAGCTTCATTTCAGTCCTAGGCACTCAAAGGGCACTAAGCATAGAGTGTGAAAACTGAGTTTCCTTGAGAGCTGCTTGGAAGCCTGATGGTGTGTGAAGTTAGTGAGCCAAATGGAGTTGTTCTCCCACAAGAACCACTCAGCTTATCCTTCCTCAATATGCCCTTCACCAACATGCAGTGTTTCCTTGATTGAATTAGCTCTCACACCAATATTTGTGTCTAGAGCCTTTGCATTGAGGGCTATCTGAAAACGGCTGTGGGGCTGAAGTTGCCTGTGAATGTGGAGTTGGTGGCATGTGAAACCCGCATGTGGAGCATTCGTTTGTGTGGGATGCTCTACCAGTTTCATTTCAGTCCTAGGCACTCAAAGGGCACTAAGCATAGAGTGTGAAAACTGAGTTTCCTTGAGAGCTGCTTGGAAGCCTGATGGTGTGTGAAGTTAGTGAGCCAAATGGAGTTGTTCTCCCACAAGAACCACTCGGCTGATCCTTCTTCAATATGCCCTTCACCAACATGCAGTGTTTCCTTGATTGAATTAGCTCTCACACCAATATTTGTGTCCAGATCTTTTGCATTGAGGGCTATCTGAAAACGGCTGTGGCGCTGAAGTTGCCTGTGAATGTGGAGTTGGTGGCATGTGAAAACCGCATGTGGAGCATTCGTTTGTGTGGGATGCTCCCAAAGCTTCATTTCAGTCCAAGGCACACAAAGGGCACTAAGCATAGAGTGTGAAAACTGAGTTTCCTTGAGAGCTGCTTGGAAGCCTGATGGTGTGTGAAGTTAGTGAGCCAAATGGAGTTGTTCTCCCACAAGAACCACTCGGCTGATCCTTCTTCAATATGCCCTTCACCAACATGCACTGTTTCCTTGATTGAATTAGCTCTCACACCAATATTTGCGTCTAGAGCCTTTGCATTGAGGGCTATGTGGAAATGGCTGTGGCGCTGAAGTTGCCTGTGAATGTGGAGTTGGTGGCATGTGAAACCCGCATGTGGAGCATTCGTTTGTGTGCGATGCTCTACCAGGTTCATTCCTAGATAATGCACTCAAAGGGCACTAAGCCTAGAGTGTGAAAACTGAGTTTCCTTGAGAGCTGATTGGAAGCCTGATGGTGTGTGAAGTTCGTGAGCCAAATGGAGTTGTTCTCCCACAAGAACCACTCGGCTGATCCTTCTTCAATATGCCCTTCACCAACATGCAGTGTTTCCTTGATTGAATTAGCTCTCACACCAATATTTGCGTCTAGAGCCTTTGCATTGAGGGCTATCTGAAAACGGCTGTGGCGCTGAAATTGCCTGTGAATGTGGAGTTGGTGGCATGTGAAACCCGCATGTGGAGCATTCGTTTGTGTGGGATGCTCTACCAGGTTCATTCCTAGATAATGCACTCAAAGGGCACTAAGCATAGGGTGTGAAAACTGAGTTTCCTTGAGAGCTGCTTGGAAGCCTGATGGTGTGTGAAGTTAGTGAGCCAAATGGAGTTGTTCTCCCACAAGAACCTCTCGGCTGATCCTTCTTCAGTATGCCCTTCACCAACATGCAGTGTTTCCTTGATTGAATTAGCTCTCACACCAATATTTGCGTCTAGAGCCTTTGCATTGAGGGCTATCTGAAAATGGCTGTGGCGCTGAAGTTGCCTGTGAATGTGGAGTTTGTGGCATGTGACACCCGCATGTGGAGCATTCGTTTGTGTGGGATGCTCACCAAGCTTCATTTCAGTCCTAGGCACACAAAGGGCACTAAGCATAGAGTGTGAAAACTGAGTTTCCTTGAGAGCTGCTTGGAAGCCTGATGGTGTGTGAAGTTAGTGAGCCAAATAGAGTTGTTCACCCACAAGAACCACTCGGCTGATCCTTCTTCAATATGCCCTTCACCAACATGCAGTGTTTCCTTGATTGAATTAGCTCTCACACCAATATTTGCGTCTAGAGCCTTCGCATTGAGGGCTATCTGAAAACGGCTGTGGCGCTGAAGTTGCCTGTGAATGTGGAGTTGGTGGCATGTGAAACCCGCATGTGGAGCATTCGTTTGTGTGGGATGATCTACCAGGTTCATTCCTGGATAATGCACTCAAAGGGCACTAAGCATAGAGTGTGAAAACTGAGTTTCCTTGAGAGCTGCTTGGAAGCCTGATGGTGTGTGAAGTTAGTGAGCCAAATGGAGTTGTTCACCCACAAGAACCACTCGGCTGATCCTACTTCAATATGCCCTTCACCAACAGGCAGTGTTTCCTTGATTGAATTAGCTCTCACACCAATATTTGCGTCTAGAGCCTTTGCATTGAGGGCTATCTGAAAACGGCTGTGGCGCTGAAGTTGCCTGTGAATGTGGAGTTGGTGGCATGTGAAACCCGCATGTGGAGCATTCGTTTGTGTGGAATGCTCTACCAGGTTCATTCCTAGATAATGCACTCAAAGGGCACTAAGCATAGAGTGTGAAAACTGAGTTTCCTTGAGAGCTGCTTGGAAGCCTGATGGTGTGTGAAGTTAGTGAGCCAAATGGAGTTGTTCTCCCACAAGAACCACTCGGCTGAATCTTCTTCAATATGCCCTTCACCAACATGCAGTGTTTCCTTGATTGAATTAGCTCTCACACCAATATTTGCGTCTAGAGCCTTTGCATTGAGGGCTATCTGAAAACGGCTGTGGCGCTGAAGTTGCCTGTGAATGTGGAGTTGGTGGCATGTGAAACCCGCATGTGGAGCATTCGTTTGTGTGGGATGCTCACCAAGCTTCATTTCAGTCCTAGGCACTCAAGGGCACTAAGCATAGAGGGTGAAAACTGAGTTTCCTTGAGAGCTGCTTGGAAGCCTGATGGTGTGTGAAGTTAGTGAGCCAAATGGAGTTGTTCTCCCACAAGAACCACTCGGCTGATCCTTCTTCAATATGCCCTTCACTAACATGCAGTGTTTCCTTGATTGAATTAGCTCTCACATCAATATTTGCGTCTAGAGCCTTTGCATTGAGGGCTATCTGAAAACGGCTGTGGCGCTGAAGTTGCCTGTGAATGTGGAGTTGGTGGCATGTGAAACCCGCATGTGGAGCATTCGTTTGTGTGCGATGCTCTAGCAGGTTCATTCCTGGATAATGCACTCAAAGGGCACAAAGCCTAGAGTGTGAAAACTGAGTTTCCTTGAGAGCTGCTTGGAAGCCTGATGGTGTGTGAAGTTAGTGAGCCAAATGGAGTTGTTCTCCCACAAGAACCACTCGGCTGATCCTTCTTCAATATGCCCTTCACCAACATGCAGTGTTTCCTTGATTGAATTAGCTCTCACACCAATATTTGCGTCTAGAGCCTTTGCATTGAGGGCTATCTGAAAACGGCTGTGGCGCTGAAGTTGCCTGTGAATGTGGAGTTGGTGGCATGTGAAACCCGCATGTGGAGCATTCGTTTGTGTGGGATGCTCACCAAGCTTCATTTCAGTCCTAGGCACTCAAAGGGCACTAAGCATAGAGTGTGAAAACTGAGATTCCTTGAGAGCTGCTTGGAAGCCTGATGGTGTGTGAAGTTAGTGAGCCAAATGGAGTTGTTCTCCGACAAGAACCACTCGGCTGATCCTTCTTCAATATGCCCTTCACCAACATGCAGTGTTTCCTTTATTGAATTAGCTCTCACACCAATATTTGCGTCTAGAGCCTTTGCATTGAGGGCTATCTGAAACGGCTGTGGCGCTGAAGTTGCCTGAGAATGTGGAGTTGGTGGCATGTGAAACCCGCATGTGGAGCATTCGTTTGTGTGGGATGCTCACCAAGCTTCATTTCAGTCCTAGGCACTCAAGGGCACTAAGCAAAAGGGTGAAAACTGAGTTTCCTTAAGAGCTGCTTGGAAGCCTGATGGTGTGTGAAGTTAGTGAGCCAAATGGAGTTGTTCTCCCACAAGAACCACTCGGCTGATCCTTCTTCAATATGCCCTTCACTAACATGCAGTGTTTCCTTGATTGAATTAGCTCTCACACCAATATTTGCGTCTAGAGCCTTTGCATTGAGGGCTATCTGAAAACGGCTGTGGCGCTGAAGTTGCCTGTGAATGTGGAGTTGGTTGCATGTGAAACCCGCATGTGGAGCATTCGTTTGTGTGGGATGCTCACCAAGCTTCATTTCAGTCCTAGGCACTCAAAGGGCACTAAGCATAGAGTGTGAAAACTGAGATTCCTTGAGAGCTGCTTGGAAGCCTGATGGTGTGTGAAGTTAGTGAGCCAAATGGAGTTTTTCTCCCACAAGAACCACTCGGCTAATCCTTCTTCAATATGCCCTTCACCAACATGCAGTGTTTCCTTGATTGAATTAGCTCTCACACCAATATTTGCGTCTAGAGCCTTTGCATTGAGGGCTATCTGAAACGGCTGTGGCGCTGAAGTTGCCTGAGAATGTGGAGTTGGTGGCATGTGAAACCCGCATGTGGAGCATTCGTTTGTGTGGGATGCTCACCAAGCTTCATTTCAGTCCTAGGCACTCAAGGGCACTAAGCAAAAGGGTGAAAACTGAGTTTCCTTAAGAGCTGCTTGGAAGCCTGATGGTGTGTGAAGTTAGTGAGCCAAATGGAGTTGTTCTCCCACAAGAACCACTCGGCTGATCCTTCTTCAATATGCCCTTCACTAACATGCAGTGTTTCCTTGATTGAATTAGCTCTCACAGCAATATTTGCGTCTAGAGCCTTTGCATTGAGGGCTATCTGAAAACGGCTGTGGCGCTGAAGTTGCCTGTGAATGTGGAGTTGGTGGCATGTGAAACCCGCATGTGGAGCATTCGTTTGTGTGGGATGCTCACCAAGCTTCATTTCAGTCCTAGGCACTCAAAGGGCACTAAGCATAGAGTGTGAAAACTGAGATTCCTTGAGAGCTGCTTGGAAGCCTGATGGTGTGTGAAGTTAGTGAGCCAAATGGAGTTGTTCTCCCACAAGAACCACTCGGCTGATCCTTCTTCAATATGCCCTTCACCAACATGCAGTGTTTCCTTGATTGAATTAGCTCTCACACCAATATTTGCGTCTAGAGCCTTTGCATTGAGGGCTATCTGAAAACGGCTGTGGCGCTGAAGTTGTGTGTGAATGTGGAGTTGGTGGCATGTGAAACCCGCATGTGGAGCATTCGTTTGTGTGGGATGCTCACCAAGCTTCATTTCAGTGCTAGGCACTCAAGGACACTAAGCATAGAGGGTGAAAACTGAGTTTCCTTGAGAACTGCTTGGAAGCCTGATGGTGTGTGAAGTTAGTGAGCCAAATGGAGTTGTTCTCCCACAAGAACCACTCGGCTGATCCTTCTTCAACATGCCCTTCACCAACATGCATTGTTTCCTTGATTGAATTAGCTCTCACACCAATATTTGCGTCTAGAGCCTTTGCATTGAGGGCTATCTGAAAACGGCTGTGGCGCTGAAGTTGCCTGAGAATGTGGAGTTGGTGGCATGTGAAACCCGCATGTGGAGCATTCGTTTGTGTGGGATGCTCTACCAGGTTCATTCCTGGATAATGCACTCAAAGGGCACTAAGCATAGATTGTGAAAACTGAGTTTCCTTGAGAGCTGCTTGGAAGCCTGATGGTGTGTGAAGTTAGTGAGCCAAATGGAGTTGTTCTCCCACAAGAACCACTCGGCTGATCCTTCTTCAATATGCCCTTCACCAACATGCAGTGTTTCCTTGATTGAATGAGCTCTCACAGCAATATTTGCGTCTAGAGCCTTTGCATTGAGGGCTATCTGAAAACGGCTGTGGCGCTGAAGTTGCCTGTGAATGTGGAGTTGGTGGCATGTGAAACCCGCATGTGGAGCATTCGTTTGTGTGGGATGCTCACCAAGCTTCATTTCAGTCCTAGGCACTCAAAGGGCACTAAGCATAGAGTGTGAAAACTGAGTTTCCTTGAGAGCTGCTTGGAAGCCTGATGGTGTGTGAAGTTAGTGAGCCAAATGGAGTTGTTCTCCCACAAGAACCACTCGGCTGATCCTTCTTCAATATGCCCTTCACTAACATGCAGTGTTTCCTTGATTGAATTAGCTCTCACACCAATATTTGCGTCTAGAGCCTTTGCATTGAGGGCTATCTGAAAACGGCTGTGGCGCTGAAGTTGCCTGTGAATGTGGAGTTGGTGGCATGTGAAACCCGCATGTGGAGCATTCGTTTGTGTGGGATGCTCACCAAGCTTCATTTCAGTCCTAGGCACTCAAAGGGCACTAAGCATAGAGTGTGAAAACTGAGATTCCTTGAGAGCTGCTTGGAAGCCTGATGGTGTGTGAAGTTAGTGAGCCAAATGGAGTTGTTCTCCCACAAGAACCACTCGGCTGATCCTTCTTCAATATGCCCTTCACCAACATGCAGTGTTTCCTTGATTGAATTAGCTCTCACACCAATATTTGCGTCTAGAGCCTTTGCATTGAGGGCTATCTGAAAACGGCTGTGGCGCTGAAGTTGCCTGAGAATGTGGAGTTGGTGGCATGTGAAACCCGCATGTGGAGCATTCGTTTGTGTGGGATGCTCACCAAGCTTCATTTCAGTGCTAGGCACTCAAGGACACTAAGCATAGAGGGTGAAAACTGAGTTTCCTTGAGAGCTGCTTGGAAGCCTGATGGTGTGTGAAGTTAGTGAGCCAAATGGAGTTGTTCTCCCACAAGAACCACTCGGCTGATCCTTCTTCAACATGCCCTTCACCAACATGCATTGTTTCCTTGATTGAATTAGCTCTCACACCAATATTTGCGTCTAGAGCCTTTGCATTGAGGGCTATCTGAAAACGGCTGTGGCGCTGAAGTTGCCTGAGAATGTGGAGTTGGTGGCATGTGAAACCCGCATGTGGAGCATTCGTTTGTGTGGGATGCTCTACCAGGTTCATTCCTGGATAATGCACTCAAAGGGCACTAAGCATAGATTGTGAAAACTGAGTTTCCTTGAGAGCTGCTTGGAAGCCTGATGGTGTGTGAAGTTAGTGAGCCAAATGGAGTTGTTCTCCCACAAGAACCACTCGGCTGATCCTTCTTCAATATGCCCTTCACCAACATGCAGTGTTTCCTTGATTGAATGAGCTCTCACAGCAATATTTGCGTCTAGAGCCTTTGCATTGAGGGCTATCTGAAAACGGCTGTGGCGCTGAAGTTGCCTGTGAATGTGGAGTTGGTGGCATGTGAAACCCGCATGTGGAGCATTCGTTTGTGTGGGATGCTCACCAAGCTTCATTTCAGTCCTAGGCACTCAAAGGGCACTAAGCATAGAGTGTGAAAACTGAGATTCCTTGAGAGCTGCTTGGAAGCCTGATGGTGTGTGAAGTTAGTGAGCCAAATGGAGTTGTTCTCCCACAAGAACCACTCGGCTGATCCTTCTTCAATATGCCCTTCACCAACATGCAGTGTTTCCTTGATTGAATTAGCTCTCACACCAATATTTGCGTCTAGAGCCTTTGCATTGAGGGCTATCTGAAAACGGCTGTGGCGCTGAAGTTGCCTGAGAATGTGGAGTTGGTGGCATGTGAAACCCGCATGTGGAGCATTCGTTTGTGTGGGATGCTCACCAAGCTTCATTTCAGTCCTAGGCACTCAAGGGCACTAAGCATAGAGGGTGAAAACTGAGTTTCCTTGAGAGCTGCTTGGAAGCCTGATGGTGTGTGAAGTTAGTGAGCCAAATGGAGTTGTTCTCCCACAAGAACCACTCAGCTGATCCTTCTTCAACATGCCCTTCACCAACATGCAGTGTTTCCTTGATTGAATTAGCTCTCACACCAATATTTGCGTCTAGAGCCTTTGCATTGAGGGCTATCTGAAAACGGCTGTGGCGCTGAAGTTGCCTGAGAATGTGGAGTTGGTGGCATGTGAAACCCGCATGTGGAGCATTCGTTTGTGTGGGATGCTCTACCAGGTTCATTCCTAGATAATGCACTCAAAGGGCACTAAGCATAGATTGTGAAAACTGAGTTTCCTTGAGAGCTGCTTGGAAGCCTGATGGTGTGTGAAGTTAGTGAGCCAAATGGAGTTGTTCTCCCACAAGAACCACTCGGCTGATCCTTCTTCAATATGCCCTTCACCAACATGCAGTGTTTCCTTGATTGAATGAGCTCTCACAGCAATATTTGCGTCTAGAGCCTTTGCATTGAGGGCTATCTGAAACGGCTGTGGCGCTGAAGTTGCCTGAGAATGTGGAGTTGGTGGCATGTGAAACCCGCATGTGGAGCATTCGTTTCTGTGGGATGCTCACCAAGCTTCATTTCAGTCCTAGGCACTCAAAGGGCACTAAGCATAGATTGTGAAAACTGAGTTTCCTTGAGAGCTGCTTGGAAGCCTGATGGTGTGTGAAGTTAGTGAGCTAAATGGAGTTGTTCTCCCACAAGAACCACTCGGCTGATCCTTCTTCAATATGCCCTTCACCAACATGCAGTGTTTCCTTGATTGAATGAGCTCTCACACCAATATTTGCGTCTAGAGCCTTTGCATTGAGGGCTATCTGAAAACGGCTGTGGCGCTGAAGTTGCCTGTGAATGTGGAGTTGGTGGCATGTGAAACCCGCATGTGGAGCATTCGTTTGTGTGGGATGCTCACCAAGCTTCATTTCAGTCCTAGGCACTCAAGGGCACTAAGCAAAAGGGTGAAAACTGAGTTTCCTTAAGAGCTGCTTGGAAGGCTGATGGTGTGTGAAGTTAGTGAGCCAAATGGAGTTGTTCTCCCACAAGAACCACTCGGCTGATCCTTCTTCAATATGCCCTTCACTAACATGCAGTGTTTCCTTGATTGAATTAGCTCTCACACCAATATTTGCGTCTAGAGCCTTTGCATTGAGGGCTATCTGAAAACGGCTGTGGCGCTGAAGTTGCCTGTGAATGTGGAGTTGGTGGCATGTGAAACCCGCATGTGGAGCATTCGTTTGTGTGGGATGCTCTACCAGGTTCATTCCTGGATAATGCACTCAAAGGGCACTAACCATAGAGTGTGAAAACTGAGTTTCCTTGAAAGCTTCTTGGAAGCCTGATGGTGTGTGAAGTTAGTGAGCCAAATGGAGTTGTTCTCCCACAAGAACCACTCGGCTGATCCTTCTTCAATATGCCCTTCACCAACATGCAGTGTTTCCTTGATTGAATTAGCTCTCACACCAATATTTGCGTCTAGAGCCTTTGCATTGAGGGCTATCTGAAAACGGCTGTGGCGCTGAAGTTGCCTGTGAATGTGGAGTTGGTGGCATGTGAAACCCGCATGTGGAGCATTCGTTTGTGTGGGATGCTCACCAAGCTTCATTTCAGTCCTAGGCACTCAAAGGGCACTAAGCATAGAGTGTGAAAACTGAGATTCCTTGAGAGCTGCTTGGAAGCCTGATGGTGTGTGAAGTTAGTGAGCCAAATGGAGTTGTTCTCCCACAAGAACCACTCGGCTGATCCTTCTTCAATATGCCCTTCACCAACATGCAGTGTTTCCTTGATTGAATTAGCTCTCACACCAATATTTGTGTCTAGAGCCTTTGCATTGAGGGCTATCTGAAAACGGCTGTGGCGCTGAAGTTGTGTGTGAATGTGGAGTTGGTGGCATGTGAAACCCGCATGTGGAGCATTCGTTTCTGTGGGATGCTCACCAAGCTTCATTTCAGTCCTAGGCACTCAAGGGCACTAAGCATAGAGGGTGAAAACTGAGTTTCCTTGAGAGCTGCTTGGAAGCCTGATGGTGTGTGAAGTTAGTGAGCCAAATGGAGTTGTTCTCCCACAAGAACCACTCGGCTGATCCTTCTTCAACATGCCCTTCACCAACATGCAGTGTTTCCTTGATGGAATTAGCTCTCACACCAATATTTGCGTCTAGAGCCTTTGCATTGAGGGCTATCTGAAAACGGCTGTGGCGCTGAAGTTGCCTGAGAATGTGGAGTTGGTGGCATGTGAAACCCGCATGTGGAGCATTCGTTTGTGTGCGATGCTCTACCAGGTTCATTCCTGGATAATGCACTCAAAGGGCACTAAGCATAGAGTGTGAAAACTGAGTTTCCTTGAGAGCTGCTTGGAAGCCTGATGGTGTGTGAAGTTAGTGAGCCAAATGGAGTTGTTCTCCCACAAGAACCACTCGGCTGATCCTTCTTCAATATGCCCTTCACCAACATGCAGTGTTTCCTTGATTGAATTAGCTCTCACACCAATATTTGCGTCTAGAGCCTTTGCATTGAGGGCTATCTGAAAACGGCTGTGGCGCTGAAGTTGCCTGAGAATGTGGAGTTGGTGGCATGTGAAACCCACATGTGGAGCATTCGTTTGTGTGGGATGCTCACCAAGCTTCATTTCAGTCCTAGGCACTCAAAGGGCACTAAGCATAGAGGGTGAAAACTGAGTTTCCTTGAGAGCTGCTTGGAAGCCTGATGGTGTGTGAAGTTAGTGAGCCAAATGGAGTTGTTCTCCCACAAGAACCACTCGGCTGATCCTTCTTCAATATGCCCTTCACCAACATGCAGTGTTTCCTTGATTGAATTAGCTCTCACACCAATATTTGCGTCTAGAGCCTTTGCATTGAGGGCTATCTGAAAACGGCTGTGGCGCTGAAGTTGCCTGTGAATGTGGAGTTGGTGGCATGTGAAACCCGCATGTGGAGCATTCGTTTGTGTGGGATGCTCTACCAGGTTCATTCCTGGATAATGCACTCAAAGGGCACTAAGCATAGAGGGTGAAAACTGAGTTTCCTTGAGAGCTGCTTGGAAGCCTGATGGTGTGTGAAGTTAGTGAGCCAAATGGAGTTGTTCTCCCACAAGAACCACTCGGCTGATCCTTCTTCAATATGCCCTTCACCAACATGCAGTGTTTCCTTGATTGAATTAGCTCTCACACCAATATTTGCGTCTAGAGCCTTTGCATTGAGGGCTATCTGAAAACGGCTGTGGCGCTGAAGTTGCCTGAGAATGTGGAGTTGGTGGCATGTGAAACCCGCATGTGGAGCATTCGTTTGTGTGGGATGCTCTACCAGGTTCATTCCTGGATAATGCACTCAAAGGGCACTAAGCATAGATTGTGAAAACTGAGTTTCCTTGAGAGCTGCTTGGAAGCCTGATGGTGTGTGAAGTTAGTGAGCCAAATGGAGTTGTTCTCCCACAAGAACCACTCGGCTGATCCTTCTTCAATATGCCCTTCACCAACATGCAGTGTTTCCTTGATTGAATGAGCTCTCACAGCAATATTTGCGTCTAGAGCCTTTGCATTGAGGGCTATCTGAAAACGGCTGTGGCGCTGAAGTTGCCTGTGAATGTGGAGTTGGTGGCATGTGAAACCCGCATGTGGAGCATTCGTTTGTGTGGGATGCTCACCAAGCTTCATTTCAGTCCTAGGCACTAAAGGGCACTAAGCATAGAGGGTGAAAACTGAGTTTCCTTGAGAGCTGCTTGGAAGCCTGATGGTGTGTGAAGTTAGTGAGCCAAATGGAGTTGTTCTCCCACAAGAACCACTCGGCTGATCCTTCTTCAATATGCCCTTCACTAACATGCAGTGTTTCCTTGATTGAATTAGCTCTCACACCAATATTTGCGTCTAGAGCCTTTGCATTGAGGGCTATCTGAAAACGGCTGTGGCGCTGAAGTTGCCTGTGAATGTGGAGTTGGTGGCATGTGAAACCCGCATGTGGAGCATTCGTTTGTGTGGGATGCTCTACCAGGTTCATTCCTGGATAATGCACTCAAAGGGCACTAAGCATAGAGTGTGAAAACTGAGTTTCCTTGAGAGCTGCTTGGAAGCCTGATGGTGTGTGAAGTTAGTGAGCCAAATGGAGTTGTTCTCCCACAAGAACCACTCGGCTGATCCTTCTTCAATATGCCCTTCACCAACATGCAGTGTTTCCTTGATTGAATTAGCTCTCACACCAATATTTGCGTCTAGAGCCTTTGCATTGAGGGCTATCTGAAAACGGCTGTGGCGCTGAAGTTGCCTGAGAATGTGGAGTTGGTGGCATGTGAAACCCGCATGTGGAGCATTCGTTTGTGTGGGATGCTCACCAAGCTTCATTTCAGTCCTAGGCACTCAAAGGGCACTAAGCATAGAGGGTGAAAACTGAGTTTCCTTGAGAGCTGCTTGGAAGCCTGATGGTGTGTGAAGTTAGTGAGCCAAATGGAGTTGTTCTCCCACAAGAACCACTCGGCTGATCCTTCTTCAATATGCCCTTCACCAACATGCAGTGTTTCCTTGATTGAATTAGCTCTCACACCAATATTTGCGTCTAGAGCCTTTGCATTGAGGGCTATCTGAAAACGGCTGTGGTGCTGAAGTTGCCTGTGAATGTGGAGTTGGTGGCATGTGAAACCCGCATGTGGAGCATTCGTTTGTGTGGGATGCTCTACCAGGTTCATTCCTGGATAATGCACTCAAAGGGCACTAAGCATAGAGGGTGAAAACTGAGTTTCCTTGAGAGCTGCTTGGAAGCCTGATGGTGTGTGAAGTTAGTGAGCCAAATGGAGTTGTTCTCCCACAAGAACCACTCGGCTGATCCTTCTTCAATATGCCCTTCACCAACATGCAGTGTTTCCTTGATTGAATTAGCTCTCACACCAATATTTGCGTCTAGAGCCTTTGCATTGAGGGCTATCTGAAAACGGCTGTGGCGCTGAAGTTGCCTGTGAATGTGGAGTTGGTGGCATGTGAAACCCGCATGTGGAGCATTCGTTTGTGTGCGATGCTCTACCAGGTTCATTCCTGGATAATGCACTCAAAGGGCACTAAGCATAGAGTGTGAAACTGAGTTTCCTTGAGAGCAGCTTGGAAGCCTGATGGTGTGTGAAGTTAGTGAGCCAAATGGAGTTGCTCTCCCACAAGAACCACTCGGCTGATCCTTCTTCAATATGCCCTTCACCAACATGCAGTGTTACCTTGATTGAATTAGCTCTCACACCAATATTTGCGTCTAGAGCCTTTGCATTGAGGGCTATCTGAAAACGGCTGTGGCGCTGAAGTTGCCTGTGAATGTGGAGTTGGTGGCATGTGAAACCCGCATGTGGAGCATTCGTTTGTGTGGGATGCTCACCAAGCTTCATTTCAGTCCTAGGCATTCAAGGGCACTAAGCATAGAGTGTGAAAACTGAGTTTCCTTGAGAGCTGCTTGGAAGCCTGATGGTGTGTGAAGTTAGTGAGCCAAATGGAGTTGTTCTCCCACAAGAACCACTCGGCTGATCCTTCTTCAATATGCCCTTCACTAACATGCAGTGTTTCCTTGATTGAATTAGCTCTCACACCAATATTTGCGTCTAGAGCCTTTGCATTGAGGGCTATCTGAAAACGGCTGTGGAGCTGAAGTTGCCTGAGAATGTGGAGTTGGTGGCATGTGAAACCCGCATGTGAAGCATTCGTTTGTGTGGGATGCTCACCAAGCTTCATTTCAGTCCTAGGCACTCAAAGGGCACTAAGCATAGAGTGTGAAAACTGAGTTTCCTTGAGAGCTGCTTGGAAGCCTGATGGTGTGTGAAGTTAGTGAGCCAAATGGAGTTGTTCTCCCACAAGAACCACTCGGCTGATCCTTCTTCAATATGCCCTTCACCAACATGCAGTGTTTCCTTGATTGAATTAGCTCTCACACCAATATTTGCGTCTAGAGCCTTTGCATTGAGGGCTATCTGAAAACGGCTGTGGCGCTGAAGTTGCCTGTGAATGTGGAGTTGGTGGCATGTGAAACCCGCATGTGGAGCATTCGTTTGTGTGCGATGCTCTACCAGGTTCATTCCTGGATAATGCACTCAAAGGGCACTAAGCATAGAGTGTGAAAACTGAGTTTCCTTGAGAGCTGCTTGGAAGCCTGATGGTGTGTGAAGTTAGTGAGCCAAATGGAGTTGTTCTCCCACAAGAACCACTCGGCTGATCCTTCTTCAATATGCCCTTCACGAACATGCAGTGTTTCCTTGATTGAATTAGCTCTCACACCAATATTTGCGTCTAGAGCCTTTGCATTGAGGGCTATCTGAAAACGGCTGTGGCGCTGAAGTTGCCTGTGAATGTGGAGTTGGTGGCATGTGAAACCCGCATGTGGAGCATTCGTTTGTGTGGGATGCTCACCAAGCTTCATTTCAGTCCTAGGCACTCAAAGGGCACTAAGCGTAGAGTGTGAAAACTGAGTTTCCTTGAGAGCTGCTTGGAAGCCTGATGGTGTGTGAAGTTAGTGAGCCAAATGGAGTTGTTCTCCACAAGAACCACTCGGCTGATCCTTCTTCAATATGCCCTTCACCAACATGCAGTGTTTCCTTGATTGAATTAGCTCTCACACCAATATTTGCGTCTAGAGCCTTTGCATTGAGGGCTATCTGAAAACGGCTGTGGCGCTGAAGTTGCCTGTGAATGTGGAGTTGGTGGCATGTGAAACCCGCATGTGGAGCATTCGTTTGTGTGGGATGCTCACAAGCTTCAGTTCAGTCCTAGGCACTCAAAGGGCACTAAGCATAGAGTGTGAAAACTGAGATTCCTTGAGAGCTGCTTGGAAGCCTGATGGTGTGTGAAGTTAGTGAGCCAAATGGAGTTGTTCTCCCACAAGAACCACTCGGCTGATCCTTCTTCAATATGCACTTCACCAACATGCAGTGTTTCCTTGATTGAATTAGCTCTCACACCAATATTTGCGTCTAGAGCCTTTGCATTGAGGGCTATCTGAAAACGGCTGTGGCGCTGAAGTTGCCTGAGAATGTGGAGTTGGTGGCATGTGAAACCCGCATGTGGAGCATTCGTTTGTGTGGGATGCTCACCAAGCTTCATTTCAGTCCTAGGCACTCAAAGGGCACTAAGCATAGAGTGTGAAAACTGAGTTTCCTTGAGAGCTGCTTGGAAGCCTGATGGTGTGTGAAGTTAGTGAGCCAAATGGAGTTGTTCTCCCACAAGAACCACTCGGCTGATCCTTCTTCAATATGCCCTTCACCAACATGCAGTGTTTCCTTGATTGAATGAGCTCTCACACCAATATTTGCGTCTAGAGCCTTTGCATTGAGGGCTATCTGAAAACGGCTGTGGCGCTGAAGTTGCCTGTGAATGTGGAGTTGGTGGCATGTGAAACCCGCATGTGGAGCATTCGTTTGTGTGGGATGCTCACCAAGCTTCATTTCAGTCCTAGGCAGTCAAAGGGCACTAAGCATAGAGGGTGAAAACTGAGTTTCCTTGAGAGCTGCTTGGAAGCCTGATGGTGTGTGAAGTTAGTGAGCCAAATGGAGTTGTTCTCCCACAAGAACCACTCGGCTGATCCTTCTTCAATATGCCCTTCACCAACATGCAGTGTTTCCTTGTTTGAATTAGCTCTCACACCAATATTTGCGTCTAGAGCCTTTGCATTGAGGGCTATCTGAAAACGGCTGTGGCGCTGAAGTTGCCTGTGAATGTGGAGTTGGTGGCATGTGAAACCCGCATGTGGAGCATTCGTTTGTGTGCGATGCTCTACCAGGTTCATTCCTGGATAATGCACTCAAAGGGCACTAAGCATAGAGTGTGAAACTGAGTTTCCTTGAGAGCAGCTTGGAAGCCTGATGGTGTGTATGAAAAGTTAGTGAGCCAAATGGAGTTGCTCTCCCACAAGAACCACTCGGCTGATCCTTCTTCAATATGCCCTTCACCAACATGCAGTGTTTCCTTGATTGAATTAGCTCTCACACCAATATTTGCGTCTAGAGCCTTTGCATTGAGGGCTATCTGAAAACGGCTGTGGCGCTGAAGTTGCCTGTGAATGTGGAGTTGGTGGCATGTGAAACCCGCATGTGGAGCATTCGTTTGTGTGGGATGCTCACCAAGCTTCATTTCAGTCCTAGGCATTCAAGGGCACTAAGCATAGAGTGTGAAAACTGAGTTTCCTTGAGAGCTGCTTGGAAGCCTGATGGTGTGTGAAGTTAGTGAGCCAAATGGAGTTGTTCTCCCACAAGAACCACTCGGCTGATCCTTCTTCAATATGCCCTTCACTAACATGCAGTGTTTCCTTGATTGAATTAGCTCTCACACCAATATTTGCGTCTAGAGCCTTTGCATTGAGGGCTATCTGAAAACGGCTGTGGAGCTGAAGTTGCCTGAGAATGTGGAGTTGGTGGCATGTGAAACCCGCATGTGAAGCATTCGTTTGTGTGGGATGCTCACCAAGCTTCATTTCAGTCCTAGGCACTCAAAGGGCACTAAGCATAGAGTGTGAAAACTGAGTTTCCTTGAGAGCTGCTTGGAAGCCTGATGGTGGGTGAAGTTAGTGAGCCAAATGGAGTTGTTCTCCCACAAGAACCACTCGGCTGATCCTTCTTCAATATGCCCTTCACGAACATGCAGTGTTTCCTTGATTGAATTAGCTCTCACACCAATATTTGCGTCTAGAGCCTTTGCATTGAGGGCTATCTGAAAACGGCTGTGGCGCTGAAGTTGCCTGAGAATGTGGAGTTGGTGGCATGTGAAACCCGCTTGTGGAGCATTCGTTTGTGTGGGATGCTCACCAAGCTTCATTTCAGTCCTAGGCACTCAAAGGGCACTAAGCGTAGAGTGTGAAAACTGAGTTTCCTTGAGAGCTGCTTGGAAGCCTGATGGTGTGTGAAGTTAGTGAGCCAAATGGAGTTGTTCTCCACAAGAACCACTCGGCTGATCCTTCTTCAATATGCCCTTCACCAACATGCAGTGTTTCCTTGATTGAATTAGCTCTCACACCAATATTTGCGTCTAGAGCCATTGCATTGAGGGCTATCTGAAAACGGCTGTGGCGCTGAAGTTGCCTGTGAATGTGGAGTTGGTGGCATGTGAAACCCGCATGTGGAGCATTCGTTTGTGTGGGATGCTCACCAAGCTTCATTTCAGTCCTAGGCACTCAAAGGGCACTAAGCATAGAGTGTGAAAACTGAGATTCCTTGAGAGCTGCTTGGAAGCCTGATGGTGTGTGAAGTTAGTGAGCCAAATGGAGTTGTTCTCCCACAAGAACCACTCGGCTGATCCTTCTTCAATATGCACTTCACCAACATGCAGTGTTTCCTTGATTGAATTAGCTCTCACACCAATATTTGCGTCTAGAGCCTTTGCATTGAGGGCTATCTGAAAACGGCTGTGGCGCTGAAGTTGTGTGTGAATGTGGAGTTGGTGGCATGTGAAACCCGCATGTGGAGCATTCGTTTGTGTGGGATGCTCACCAAGCTTCATTTCAGTCCTAGGCACTCAAAGGGCACTAAGCATAGAGTGTGAAAACTGAGTTTCCTTGAGAGCTGCTTGGAAGCCTGATGGTGTGTGAAGTTAGTGAGCCAAATGGAGTTGTTCTCCCACAAGAACCACTCGGCTGATCCTTCTTCAATATGCCCTTCACCAACATGCAGTGTTTCCTTGATTGAATTAGCTCTCACACCAATATTTGCGTCTAGAGCCTTTGCATTGAGGGCTATCTGAAAACGGCTGTGGCGCTGAAGTTGCCTGTGAATGTGGAGTTGGTGGCATGTGAAACCCGCATGTGGAGCATTCGTTTGTGTGGGATGCTCACCAAGCTTCATTTCAGTCCTAGGCACTCAAAGGGCACTAAGCATAGAGTGTGAAAACTGAGTTTCCTTGAGAGCTGCTTGGAAGCCTGATGGTGTGTGAAGTTAGTGAGCCAAATGGAGTTGTTCTCCCACAAGAACCACTAGGCTGATCCTTCTTCAATATGCCCTTCACCAACATGCAGTGTTTCCTTGATTGAATTAGCTCTCACACCAATATTTGCGTCTAGAGCCTTTGCATTGAGGGCTATCTGAAAACGGCTGTGGCGCTGAAGTTGTGTGTGAATGTGGAGTTGGTGGCATGTGAAACCCGCATGTGGAGCATTCGTTTGTGTGGGATGCTCACCAAGCTTCATTTCAGTCCTAGGCAGTCAAAGGGCACTAAGCATAGAGGGTGAAAACTGAGTTTCCTTGAGAGCTGCTTGGAAGCCTGATGGTGTGTGAAGTTAGTGAGCCAAATGGAGTTGTTCTCCCACAAGAACCACTCGGCTGATCCTTCTTCAACATGCCCTACACCAACATGCAGTGTTTCCTTGATTGAATTAGCTCTCACACCAATATTTGCGTCTACAGCCTTTGCATTGAGGGCTATCTGAAAACGGCTGTGGCGCTGAAGTTGCCTGAGAATGTGGAGTTGGTGGCATGTGAAACCCGCATGTGGAGCATTCGTTTGTGTGGGATGCTCTACCAGGTTCATTCCTAGATAATGCACTCAAAGGGCACTAAGCATAGATTGTGAAAACTGAGTTTCCTTGAGAGCTGCTTGGAAGCCTGATGGTGTGTGAAGTTAGTGAGCCAAATGGAGTTGTTCTCCCACAAGAACCACTCGGCTGATCCTTCTTCAATATGCCCTTCACCAACATGCAGTGTTTCCTTGATTGAATTAGCTCTCACACCAATATTTGCGTCTAGAGCCTTTGCATTGAGGGCTATCTGAAAACGGCTGTGGCGCTGAAGTTGCCTGTGAATGTGGAGTTGGTGGCATGTGAAACCCGCATGTGGAGCATTCGTTTGTGTGGGATGCTCACCAAGCTTCATTTCAGTCCTAGGCACTCAAAGGGCACTAAGCATAGAGTGTGAAAACTGAGATTCCTTGAGAGCTGCTTGGAAGCCTGATGGTGTGTGAAGTTAGTGAGCCAAATGGAGTTGTTCTCCCACAAGAACCACTCGGCTGATCCTTCTTCAATATGCCCTTCACCAACATGCAGTGTTTCCTTGATTGAATTAGCTCTCACACCAATATTTGCGTCTAGAGCCTTTGCATTGAGGGCTATCTGAAACGGCTGTGGCGCTGAAGTTGCCTGAGAATGTGGAGTTGGTGGCATGTGAAACCCGTATGTGGAGCATTCGTTTGTGTGGGATGCTCACCAAGCTTCATTTCAGTCCTAGGCACTCAAAGGGCACTAAGCATAGATTGTGAAAACTGAGTTTCCTTGAGAGCTGCTTGGAAGCCTGATGGTGTGTGAAGTTAGTGAGCTAAATGGAGTTGTTCTCCCACAAGAAGCACTCGGCTGATCCTTCTTCAATATGCCCTTCACCAACATGCAGTGTTTCCTTGATTGAATTAGCTCTCACACCAATATTTGCGTCTAGAGCCTTTGCATTGAGGGCTATCTGAAAACGGCTGTGGCGCTGAAGTTGTGTGTGAATGTGGAGTTGGTGGCATGTGAAACCCGCATGTGGAGCATTCGTTTGTGTGGGATGCTCACCAAGCTTCATTTCAGTCCTAGGCACTCAAGGGCACTAAGCAAAAGGGTGAAAACTGAGTTTCCTTAAGAGCTGCTTGGAAGGCTGATGGTGTGTGAAGTTAGTGAGGCAAATGGAGTTGTTCTCCCACAAGAACCACTCGGCTGATTCTTCTTCAATATGCCCTTCACTAACATGCAGTGTTTCCTTGATTGAATTAGCTCTCACACCAATATTTGCGTCTAGAGCCTTTGCATTGAGGGCTATCTGAAAACGGCTGTGGCGCTGAAGTTGCCTGTGAATGTGGAGTTGGTGGCATGTGAAACCCGCATGTGGAGCATTCGTTTGTGTGGGATGCTCTACCAGGTTCCTTCCTGGATAATGCACTCAAAGGGCACTAAGCATAGAGTGTGAAAACTGAGTTTCCTTGAGAGCTGCTTGGAAGCCTGATGGTGTGTGAAGTTAGTGAGCCAAATGGAGTTGTTCTCCCACAAGAACCACTCGGCTGATCCTTCTTCAATATGCCCTTCACCAACATGCAGTGTTTCCTTGATTGAATTAGCTCTCACACCAATATTTGCGTCTAGAGCCTTTGCATTGAGGGCTATCTGAAAACGGCTGTGGCGCTGAAGTTGCCTGAGAATGTGGAGTTGGTGGCATGTGAAACCAGCTTGTGGAGCATTCGTTTGTGTGGGATGCTCACCAAGCTTCATTTCAGTCCTAGGCACTCAAAGGGCACTAAGCATAGAGTGTGAAAACTGAGTTTCCTTGAGAGCTGCTTGGAAGCCTGATGGTGTGTGAAGTTAGTGAGCCAAATGGAGTTGTTCTCCCACAAGAACCACTCGGCTGATCCTTCTTCAATATGCCCTTCACCAACATGCAGTGTTTCCTTGATTGAATGAGCTCTCACACCAATATTTGCGTCTAGAGCCTTTGCATTGAGGGCTATCTGAAAACGGCTGTGGCGCTGAAGTTGCCTGTGAATGTGGAGTTGGTGGCATGTGAAACCCGCATGTGGAGCATTCGTTTGTGTGGGATGCTCACCAAGCTTCATTTCAGTCCTAGGCACTCAAAGGGCACTAAGCATAGAGTGTGAAAACTGAGATTCCTTGAGAGCTGCTTGGAAGCCTGATGGTGTGTGAAGTTAGTGAGCCAAATGGAGTTGTTCTCCCACAAGAACCACTCGGCTGATCCTTCTTCAACATGCCCTTCACCAACATGCAGTGTTTCCTTGATTGAATTAGCTCTCACACCAATATTTGCGTCTAGAGCCTTTGCATTGAGGGCTATCTGAAAACGGCTGTGGCACTGAAGTTGCCTGAGAATGTGGAGTTGGTGGCATGTGAAACCCGCATGTGGAGCATTCGTTTGTGTGGGATGCTCTACCAGGTTCATTCCTAGATAATGCACTCAAAGGGCACTAAGCATAGATTGTGAAAACTGAGTTTCCTTGAGAGCTGCTTGGAAGCCTGATGGTGTGTGAAGTTAGTGAGCCAAATGGAGTTGTTCTCCCACAAGAACCACTCGGCTGATGCTTCTTCAATATGCCCTTCACCAACATGCAGTGTTTCCTTGATTGAATGAGCTCTCACACCAATATTTGCATCTAGAGCCTTTGCATTGAGGGCTATCTGAAAACGGCTGTGGCGCTGAAGTTGCCTGTGAATGTGGAGTTGGTGGCATGTGAAACCCGCATGTGGAGCATTCGTTTGTGTGGGATGCTCACCAAGCTTCATTTCAGTCCTAGGCACTCAAGGGCACTAAGCATAGAGTGTGAAAACTGAGTTTCCTTGAGAGCTGCTTGGAAGCTTGATGGTGTGTGAAGTCAGTGAGCCAAATGGAGTTGTTCTCCCACAAGAACCACTCGGCTGATCCTTCTTCAATATGCCCTTCACCAACATGCAGTGTTTCCTTGATTGAATTAGCTCTCACACCAATATTTGCGTCTAGAGCCTTTGCATGAGGGCTATCTGAAAACGGCTGTGGTGCTGAAGTTGCCTGTGAATGTGGAGTTGGTGGCATGTGAAACCCGCATGTGGAGCATTCGTTTGTGTGGGATGCTCTACCAGGTTGATTCCTGGATAATGCACTCAAAGGGCACTAAGCATAGAGTGTGAAAACTGAGTTTCCTTGAGAGCTGCTTGGAAGCCTGATGGTGTGTGAAGTTAGTGAGCCAAATGGAGTTGCTCTCCCACAAGAACCACTCGGCTGATCCTTCTTCAATATGCCCTTCACCAACATGCAGTGTTTCCTTGATTGAATTAACTCTCACACCAATATTTGCGTCTAGAGCCTTTGCATTGAGGGCTATCTGAAAACGGCTGTGGCGCTGAAGTTGCCTGTGAATGTGGAGTTGGTGGCATGTGAAACCCGCATGTGGAGCATTCGTTTGTGTGGGATGCTCACCAAGGTTCATTTCAGTCCTAGGCATTCAAGGGCACTAAGCATAGAGTGTGAAAACTGAGTTTCCTTGAGAGCTGCTTGGAAGCCTGATGGTGTGTGAAGTTAGTGAGCCAAATGGAGTTGTTCTCCCACAAGAACCACTCGGCTGATCCTTCTTCAATATGCCCTTCACCAACATGCAGTGTTTCCTTGATTGAATGAGCTCTCACAGCAATATTTGCGTCTAGAGCCTTTGCATTGAGGGCTATCTGAAAACGGCTGTGGCGCTGAAGTTGCCTGAGAATGTGGAGTTGGTGGCATGTGAAACCCGCTTGTGGAGCATTCGTTTGTGTGGGATGCTCACCAAGCTTCATTTCAGTCCTAGGCACTCAAAGGGCACTAAGCATAGAGTGTGAAAACTGAGTTTCCTTGAGAGCTGCTTGGAAGCCTGATGGTGTGTGAAGTTAGTGAGCCAAATGGAGTTGTTCTCCCACAAGAACCACTCGGCTGATCCTTCTTCAATATGCCCTTCACCAACATGCAGTGTTTCCTTGATTGAATGAGCTCTCACACCAATATTTGCGTCTAGAGCCTTTGCATTGAGGGCTATCTGAAAACGGCTGTGGCGCTGAAGTTGCCTGTGAATGTGGAGTTGGTGGCATGTGAAACCCGCATGTGGAGCATTCGTTTGTGTGGGATGCTCATCAAGCTTCATTTCAGTCCTAGGCACTCAAAGGGCACTAAGCATAGAGTGTGAAAACTGAGATTCCTTGAGAGCTGCTTGGAAGCCTGATGGTGTGTGAAGTTAGTGAGCCAAATGGAGTTGTTCTCCCACAAGAACCACTCGGCTGATCCTTCTTCAACATGCCCTTCACCAACATGCAGTGTTTCCTTGATTGAATTAGCTCTCACACCAATATTTGCGTCTAGAGCCTTTGCATTGAGGGCTATCTGAAACGGCTGTGGCACTGAAGTTGCCTGAGAATGTGGAGTTGGTGGCATGTGAAACCCGCATGTGGAGCATTCGTTTGTGTGGGATACTCTACCAGGTTCATTCTAGATAATGCACTCAAAGGGCACTAAGCATAGATTGTGAAAACTGAGTTTCCTTGAGAGCTGCTTGGAAGCCTGATGGTGTGTGAAGTTAGTGAGCCAAATGGAGTTGTTCTCCCACAAGAACCACTCGGCTGATCCTTCTTCAATATGCCCTTCACCAACATGCAGTGTTTCCTTGATTGAATGAGCTCTCACACCAATATTTGCATCTAGAGCCTTTGCATTGAGGGCTATCTGAAAACGGCTGTGGCGCTGAAGTTGCCTGTGAATGTGGAGTTGTTGGCATGTGAAACCCGCATGTGGAGCATTCGTTTGTGTGGGATGCTCACCAAGCTTCATTTCAGTCCTAGGCACTCAAGGGCACTAAGCATAGAGTGTGAAAACTGAGTTTCCTTGAGAGCTGCTTGGAAGCTTGATGGTGTGTGAAGTCAGTGAGCCAAATGGAGTTGTTCTCCCACAAGAACCACTCGGCTGATCCTTCTTCAATATGCCCTTCACCAACATGCAGTGTTTCCTTGATTGAATTAGCTCTCACACCAATATTTGCGTCTAGAGCCTTTGCATTGAGGGCTATCTGAAAACGGCTGTGGTGCTGAAGTTGCCTGTGAATGTGGAGTTGGTGGCATGTGAAACCCGCATGTGGAGCATTCGTTTGTGTGGGATGCTCTACCAGGTTGATTCCTGGATAATGCACTCAAAGGGCACTAAGCATAGAGTGTGAAAACTGAGTTTCCTTGAGAGCTGCTTGGAAGCCTGATGGTGTGTGAAGTTAGTGAGCCAAATGGAGTTGCTCTCCCACAAGAACCACTCGGCTGATCCTTCTTCAATATGCCCTTCACCAACATGCAGTGTTTCCTTGATTGAATTAGCTCTCACACCAATATTTGCGTCTAGAGCCTTTGCATTGAGGGCTATCTGAAAACGGCTGTGGCGCTGAAGTTGCCTGTGAATGTGGAGTTGGTGGCATGTGAAACCCGCATGTGGAGCATTCGTTTGTGTGGGATGCTCACCAAGGTTCATTTCAGTCCTAGGCATTCAAGGGCACTAAGCATAGAGTGTGAAAACTGAGTTTCCTTGAGAGCTGCTTGGAAGCCTGATGGTGTGTGAAGTTAGTGAGCCAAATGGAGTTGTTCTCCCACATGAACCACTCGGCTGATCCTTCTTCAATATGCCCTTCACTAACATGCAGTGTTTCCTTGATTGAATTAGCTCTCACACAATATTTGCGTCTAGAGCCTTTGCATTGAGGGCTAT
Organism: Ochotona princeps; assembly: GCF_030435755.1. Taxonomy (NCBI): domain Eukaryota; kingdom Metazoa; phylum Chordata; class Mammalia; order Lagomorpha; family Ochotonidae; genus Ochotona; species Ochotona princeps. The sequence continues at coordinate 28,743 of NW_026699601.1, forward strand.
CTGAAAACGGCTGTGGAGCTGAAGTTGCCTGTGAATGTGGAGTTGGTGGCATGTGAAACCCGCATGTGGAGCATTCGTTTGTGTGGGATGCTCACCAAGCTTCATTTCAGTCCTACGCACACAAAGGGCACTAAGCATAGAGTGTGAAAACTGAGTTTCCTTGAGAGCTGCTTGGAAGCCTGATGGTGTGTGAAGTTAGTGAGCCAAATGGAGTTGTTCTCCCACAAGAACCACTCGGCTGATCCTTCTTCAATATGCCCTTCACCAACATGCAGTGTTTCCTTGATTGAATTAGCTCTCACACCAATATTTGCGTCTAGAGCCTTTGCATTGAGGGCTATCTGAAACGGCTGTGGCGCTGAAGTTGCCTGAGAATGTGGAGTTGGTGGCATGTGAAACCCGTATGTGGAGCATTCGTTTGTGTGGGATGCTCACCAAGCTTCATTTCAGTCCTAGGCACTCAAAGGGCACTAAGCATAGATTGTGAAAACTGAGTTCCTTGAGAGCTGCTTGGAAGCCTGATGGTGTGTGAAGTTAGTGAGCTAAATGGAGTTGTTCTCCCACAAGAAGCACTCGGCTGATCCTTCTTCAATATGCCCTTCACCAACATGCAGTGTTTCCTTGATTGAATTAGCTCTCACACCAATATTTGCGTCTAGAGCCTTTGCATTGAGGGCTATCTGAAACGGCTGTGGCGCTGAAGTTGTGTGTGAATGTGGAGTTGGTGGCATGTGAAACCCGCATGTGGAGCATTCGTTTGTGTGGGATGCTCACCAAGCTTCATTTCAGTCCTAGGCACTCAAGGGCACTAAGCAAAAGGGTGAAAACTGAGTTTCCTTAAGAGCTGCTTGGAAGGCTGATGGTGTGTGAAGTTAGTGAGGCAAATGGAGTTGTTCTCCCACAAGAACCACTCGGCTGATTCTTCTTCAATATGCCCTTCACTAACATGCAGTGTTTCCTTGATTGAATTAGCTCTCACACCAATATTTGCGTCTAGAGCCTTTGCATTGAGGGCTATCTGAAAACGGCTGTGGCGCTGAAGTTGCCTGTGAATGTGGAGTTGGTGGCATGTGAAACCCGCATGTGGAGCATTCGTTTGTGTGGGATGCTCTACCAGGTTCCTTCCTGGATAATGCACTCAAAGGGCACTAAGCATAGAGTGTGAAAACTGAGTTTCCTTGAGAGCTGCTTGGAAGCCTGATGGTGTGTGAAGTTAGTGAGCCAAATGGAGTTGTTCTCCCACAAGAACCACTCGGCTGATCCTTCTTCAATATGCCCTTCACCAACATGCAGTGTTTCCTTGATTGAATTAGCTCTCACACCAATATTTGCGTCTAGAGCCTTTGCATTGAGGGCTATCTGAAAACGGCTGTGGCGCTGAAGTTGCCTGAGAATGTGGAGTTGGTGGCATGTGAAACCAGCTTGTGGAGCATTCGTTTGTGTGGGATGCTCACCAAGCTTCATTTCAGTCCTAGGCACTCAAAGGGCACTAAGCATAGAGTGTGAAAACTGAGTTTCCTTGAGAGCTGCTTGGAAGCCTGATGGTGTGTGAAGTTAGTGAGCCAAATGGAGTTGTTCTCCCACAAGAACCACTCGGCTGATCCTTCTTCAATATGCCCTTCACCAACATGCAGTGTTTCCTTGATTGAATGAGCTCTCACACCAATATTTGCGTCTAGAGCCTTTGCATTGAGGGCTATCTGAAAACGGCTGTGGCGCTGAAGTTGCCTGTGAATGTGGAGTGGTGGCATGTGAAACCCGCATGTGGAGCATTCGTTTGTGTGGGATGCTCACCAAGCTTCATTTCAGTCCTAGGCACTCAAGGGCACTAAGCATAGAGTGTGAAAACTGAGATTCCTTGAGAGCTGCTTGGAAGCCTGATGGTGTGTGAAGTTAGTGAGCCAAATGGAGTTGTTCTCCCACAAGAACCACTCGGCTGATCCTTCTTCAACATGCCCTTCACCAACATGCAGTGTTTCCTTGATTGAATTAGCTCTCACACCAATATTTGCGTCTAGAGCCTTTGCATTGAGGGCTATCTGAAAACGGCTGTGGCACTGAAGTTGCCTGAGAATGTGGAGTTGGTGGCATGTGAAACCCGCATGTGGAGCATTCGTTTGTGTGGGATGCTCTACCAGGTTCATTCCTAGATAATGCACTCAAAGGGCACTAAGCATAGATTGTGAAAACTGAGTTTCCTTGAGAGCTGCTTGGAAGCCTGATGGTGTGTGAAGTTAGTGAGCCAAATGGAGTTGTTCTCCCACAAGAACCACTCGGCTGATGCTTCTTCAATATGCCCTTCACCAACATGCAGTGTTTCCTTGATTGAATGAGCTCTCACACCAATATTTGCATCTAGAGCCTTTGCATTGAGGGCTATCTGAAAACGGCTGTGGCGCTGAAGTTGCCTGTGAATGTGGAGTTGTTGGCATGTGAAACCCGCATGTGGAGCATTCGTTTGTGTGGGATGCTCACCAAGCTTCATTTCAGTCCTAGGCACTCAAGGGCACTAAGCATAGAGTGTGAAAACTGAGTTTCCTTGAGAGCTGCTTGGAAGCTTGATGGTGTGTGAAGTCAGTGAGCCAAATGGAGTTGTTCTCCCACAAGAAA
>NW_026699602.1:0-36080 GCF_030435755.1 Ochotona princeps
TGATGGTGTGTGAAGTTAGTGAGCCAAATGGAGTTGTTCTCCCACAAGAACCACTCGGCTGATCCTTCTTCAATATGCCCTTCACCAACATGCAGTGTTTCCTTGATTGAATTAGCTCTCACACCAATATTTGCGTCTAGAGCCTTTGCATTGAGGGCTATCTGAAAACGGCTGTGGTGCTGAAGTTGCCTGTGAATGTGGAGTTGGTGGCATGTGAAACCCGCATGTGGAGCATTCGTTTGTGTGGGATTCTGACCAAGCTTCATTTCAGTCCTTGGCACACAGAGAGCACTAAGCATAGAGTGTGAAAACTGAGTTTCCTTGAGAGCTGCTTGGAAGCCTGATGGTGTGTGAAGTTAGTGAGCCAAATGGAGTTGTTCTCCCACAAGAACCACTCGGCTGATCCTTCTTCAATATGCCCTTCACCAACATGCAGTGTTTCCTTGATTGAATTAGCTCTCACACCAATATTTGCGTCTAGAGCCTTTGCATTGAGGGCTATCTCAAAACGGCTGTGGCGCTGAAGTTGCCTGTGAATGTGGAGTTGGTGGCATGTGAAACCCGCATGTGGAGCATTCGTTTGTGTGGGATGCTCTACCAGGTTCATTTCAGTCCTAGCCAAAGAAAGGGGCACTAAGCATAGAGTGTGAAAACTGAGTTTCCTTGAGAGCTGCTTGGAAGCCTGATGGTGTGTGAAGTTAGTGAGCCAAATGGAGTTGTTCTCCCACAAGAACCACTCGGCTGATCCTTCTTCAATATGCCCTTCACCAACATGCAGTGTTTCCTTGATTGAATTAGCTCTCACACCAATGTTTGCGTCTAGAGCCTTTGCGTTGAGGGCTATCTGAAAACGGCTGTGGCGCTGAAGTTGCCTGTGAATGTGGAGTTGTTGGCATGTGAAACCCGCATGTGGAGCATTCGTTTGTGTGGGATGCTCTACCAGGTTCATTCCTAGATAATGCACTCAAAGGGCACTAAGCATAGAGTGTGAAAACTGAGTTTCCTTGAGAGCTGCTTGGAAGCCTGATGGTGTGTGAAGTTAGTGAGCCAAATGGAGTTGTTCTCCCACAAGAACCACTCGGCTGATCCTTCTTCAATATGCCCTTCACCAACATGCAGTGTTTCCTTGATTGAATTAGCTCTCACACCAATATTTGCGTCTAGAGCCTTTGCATTGAGGGCTATCTCAAAACGGCTGTGGCGCTGAAGTTGCCTGTGAATGTGGAGTTGGTGGCATGTGAAACCCGCATGTGGAGCATTCGTTTGTGTGGGATGCTCTACCAGGTTCATTTCAGTCCTAGCCAAAGAAAGGGCACTAAGCATAGAGTGTGAAAACTGAGTTTCCTTGAGAGCTGCTTGGAAGCCTGATGGTGTGTGAAGTTAGTGAGCCAAATGGAGTTGTTCTCCCACAAGAACCACTCGGCTGATCCTTCTTCAATATGCCCTTCACCAACATGCAGTGTTTCCTTGATTGAATTAGCTCTCACACCAATATTTGCGTCTAGAGCCTTTGCATTGAGGGCTATCTGAAAACGGCTGTGGCGCTGAAGTTGCCTGTGAATGTGGGTGAGTTGGTGGCATGTGAAACCCGCATGTGGAGCATTCGTTTGTGTGGGATGCTCTACCAGGTTCATTCCTAGATAATGCACTCAAAGGGCACTAAGCATAGAGTGTGAAAACTGAGTTTCCTTGAGAGCTGCTTGGAAGCCTGATGGTGTGTGAAGTTAGTGAGCCAAATGGAGTTGTTCTCCCACAAGAACCACTCGGCTGATCCTTCTTCAATATGCCCTTCACCAACATGCAGTGTTTCCTTGATTGAATTAGCTCTCACACCAATATTTGCGTCTAGAGCCTTTGCATTGAGGGCTATCTGAAACCGGCTGTGGCGCTGAAGTTGCCTGTGAATGTGGAGTTGGTGGCATGTGAAACCCGCATGTGGAGCATTCGTTTGTGTGGGATGCTCTACCAGGTTCATTCCTAGATAATGCACTCAAAGGGCACTAAGCATAGAGTGTGAAAACTGAGTTTCCTTGAGAGCTGCTTGGAAGCCTGATGGTGTGTGAAGTTAGTGAGCCAAATGGAGTTGTTCTCCCACAAGAACCACTCGGCTGATCCTTCTTCAATATGCCCTTCACCAACATGCAGTGTTTCCTTGATTGAATTAGCTCTCACACCAATATTTGCGTCTAGAGCCTTTGCATTGAGGGCTATCTGAAAACGGCTGTGGTGCTGAAGTTGCCTGTGAATGTGGAGTTGGTGGCATGTGAAACCCGCATGTGGAGCATTCGTTTGTGTGGGATTCTGACCAAGCTTCATTTCAGTCCTTGGCACACAGAGAGCACTAAGCATAGAGTGTGAAAACTGAGTTTCCTTGAGAGCTGCTTGGAAGCCTGATGGTGTGTGAAGTTAGTGAGCCAAATGGAGTTGTTCTCCCACAAGAACCACTCGGCTGATCCTTCTTCAATATGCCCTTCACCAACATGCAGTGTTTCCTTGATTGAATTAGCTCTCACACCAATATTTGCGTCTAGAGCCTTTGCATTGAGGGCTATCTCAAAACGGCTGTGGCGCTGAAGTTGCCTGTGAATGTGGAGTTGGTGGCATGTGAAACCCGCATGTGGAGCATTCGTTTGTGTGGGATGCTCTACCAGGTTCATTTCAGTCCTAGCCAAAGAAAGGGCACTAAGCATAGAGTGTGAAAACTGAGTTTCCTTGAGAGCTGCTTGGAAGCCTGATGGTGTGTGAAGTTAGTGAGCCAAATGGAGTTGTTCTCCCACAAGAACCACTCGGCTGATCCTTCTTCAATATGCCCTTCACCAACATGCAGTGTTTCCTTGAATGAATTAGCTCTCACACCAATGTTTGCGTCTAGAGCCTTTGCGTTGAGGGCTATCTCAAAACGGCTGTGGCGCTGAAGTTGCCTGTGAATGTGGAGTTGTTGGCATGTGAAACCCGCATGTGGAGCATTCGTTTGTGTGGGATGCTCTACCAGGTTCATTCCTAGATAATGCACTCAAAGGGCACTAAGCATAGAGTGTGAAAACTGAGTTTCCTTGAGAGCTGCTTGGAAGCCTGATGGTGTGTGAAGTTAGTGAGCCAAATGGAGTTGTTCTCCCACAAGAACCACTCGGCTGATCCTTCTTCAATATGCCCTTCACCAACATGCAGTGTTTCCTTGATTGAATTAGCTCTCACACCAATATTTGCGTCTAGAGCCTTTGCATTGAGGGCTATCTCAAAACGGCTGTGGCGCTGAAGTTGCCTGTGAATGTGGAGTTGGTGGCATGTGAAACCCGCATGTGGAGCATTCGTTTGTGTGGGATGCTCTACCAGGTTCATTTCAGTCCTAGCCAAAGAAAGGGCACTAAGCATAGAGTGTGAAAACTGAGTTTCCTTGAGAGCTGCTTGGAAGCCTGATGGTGTGTGAAGTTAGTGAGCCAAATGGAGTTGTTCTCCCACAAGAACCACTCGGCTGATCCTTCTTCAATATGCCCTTCACCAACATGCAGTGTTTCCTTGATTGAATTAGCTCTCACACCAATATTTGCGTCTAGAGCCTTTGCATTGAGGGCTATCTGAAAACGGCTGTGGCGCTGAAGTTGCCTGTGAATGTGGAGTTGGTGGCATGTGAAACCCGCATGTGGAGCATTCGTTTGTGTGGGATGCTCTACCAGGTTCATTCCTAGATAATGCACTCAAAGGGCACTAAGCATAGAGTGTGAAAACTGAGTTTCCTTGAGAGCTGCTTGGAAGCCTGATGGTGTGTGAAGTTAGTGAGCCAAATGGAGTTGTTCTCCCACAAGAACCACTCGGCTGATCCTTCTTCAATATGCCCTTCACCAACATGCAGTGTTTCCTTGATTGAATTAGCTCTCACACCAATATTTGCGTCTAGAGCCTTTGCATTGAGGGCTATCTGAAAATGGCTGTGGCGCTGAAGTTGCCTGTGAATGTGGAGTTGGTGGCATGTGAAACCCGCATGTGGAGCATTCGTTTGTGTGGGATGCTGACCAAGCTTCATTTCAGTCCTTGGCACACAGAGAGCACTAAGCATAGAGTGTGAAAACTGAGTTTCCTTGAGAGCTGCTTGGAAGCCTGATGGTGTGTGAAGTTAGTGAGCCAAATGGAGTTGTTCTCCCACAAGAACCACTCGGCTGATCCTTCTTCAATATGCCCTTCACCAACATGCAGTGTTTCCTTGATTGAATTAGCTCTCACACCAATATTTGCGTCTAGAGCCTTTGCATTGAGGGCTATCTGAAAACGGCTGTGGCGCTGAAGTTGCCTGTGAATGTGGAGTTGGTGGCATGTGAAACCCGCATGTGGAGCATTCGTTTGTGTGGGATGCTCTACCAGGTTCATTCCTAGATAATGCACTCAAAGGGCACTAAGCATAGAGTGTGAAAACTGAGTTTCCTTGAGAGCTGCTTGGAAGCCTGATGGTGTGTGAAGTTAGTGAGCCAAATGGAGTTGTTCTCCCACAAGAACCACTCGGCTGATCCTTCTTCAATATGCCCTTCACCAACATGCAGTGTTTCCTTGATTGAATTAGCTCTCACACCAATGTTTGCGTCTAGAGCCTTTGCGTTGAGGGCTATCTGAAAACGGCTGTGGCGCTGAAGTTACCTGTGAATGTGGAGTTGTTGGCATGTGAAACCCGCATGTGGAGCATTCGTTTGTGTGGGATGCTCTACCATGTTCATTCCTAGATAATGCACTCAAAGGGCACTAAGCATAGAGTGTGAAAACTGAGTTTCCTTGAGAGCTGCTTGGAAGCCTGATGGTGTGTGAAGTTAGTGAGCCAAATGGAGTTGTTCTCCCACAAGAACCACTCGGCTGATCCTTCTTCAATATGCCCTTCACCAACATGCAGTGTTTCCTTGATTGAATTAGCTCTCACACCAATATTTGCGTCTAGAGCCTTTGCATTGAGTGCTATCTGAAAATGGCTGTGGCGCTGAAGTTGCCTGTGAATGTGGAGTTGGTGGCATGTGAAACCCGCATGTGGAGCATTCGTTTGTGTGGGATGCTGACCAAGCTTCATTTCAGTCCTTGGCACACAGAGAGCACTAAGCATAGAGTGTGAAAACTGAGTTTCCTTGAGAGCTGCTTGGAAGCCTGATGGTGTGTGAAGTTAGTGAGCCAAATGGAGTTGTTCTCCCACAAGAACCACTCGGCTGATCCTTCTTCAATATGCCCTTCACCAACATGCAGTGTTTCCTTGATTGAATTAGCTCTCACACCAATATTTGCGTCTAGAGCCTTTGCATTGAGGGCTATCTGAAAACGGCTGTGGCGCTGAAGTTGCCTGTGAATGTGGAGTTGGTGGAATGTGAAACCCGCATGTGGAGCATTCGTTTGTGTGGGATGCTCTACCAGGTTCATTTCAGTCCTAGCCAAAGAAAGGGCACTAAGCATAGAGTGTGAAAACTGAGTTTCCTTGAGAGCTGCTTGGAAGCCTGATGGTGTGTGAAGTTAGTGAGCCAAATGGAGTTGTTCTCCCACAAGAACCACTCGGCTGATCCTTCTTCAATATGCCCTTCACCAACATGCAGTGTTTCCTTGATTGAATTAGCTCTCACACCAATATTTGCGTCTAGAGCCTTTGCATTGTAGGCTATTTAAAAACGGCTGTGGTGCTGAAGTTGCCTGTGAATGTGGAGTTGGTGGCATGTGAAACCCGCATGTGGAGCATTCATTTGTGTGGGATGCTCTCCAAGCTTCATTTCAGTCCTAGGCACTCAAAGGGCACTAAGCTTAGAGTGTGAAAACTGAGTTTCCTTGAGAGCTGCTTGGAAGCCTGATGGTGTGTGAAGTTAGTGAGCCAAATGGAGTTGTTCTCCCACAAGAACCACTCGGCTGATCCTTCTTCAATATGCCCTTCACCAACATGCAGTGTTTCCTTGATTGAATTAGCTCTCACACCAATATTTGCGTCTAGAGCCTTTGCATTGAGGGCTATCTGAAAACGGCTGTGGCGCTGAAGTTGCCTGTGAATGTGGAGTTGGTGGCATGTGAAACCCGCATGTGGAGCATTCGTTTGTGTGGGATGCTCTACCAGGTTCATTCCTAGATAATGCACTCAAAGGGCACTAAGCATAGAGTGTGAAAACTGAGTTTCCTTGAGAGCTGCTTGGAAGCCTGATGGTGTGTGAAGTTAGTGAGCCAAATGGAGTTGTTCTCCCACAAGAACCACTCGGCTGATCCTTCTTCAATATGCCCTTCACCAACATGCAGTGTTTCCTTGATTGAATTAGCTCTCACACCAATATTTGCGTCTAGAGCCTTTGCATTGAGGGCTATCTGAAAACGGCTGTGGCGCTGAAGTTGCCTGTGAATGTGGAGTTGGTGGCATGTGAAACCCGCATGTGGAGCATTCGTTTGTGTGGGATGCTCTACCAGGTTCATTCCTAGATAATGCACTCAAAGGGCACTAAGCATAGAGTGTGAAAACTGAGTTTCCTTGAGAGCTGCTTGGAAGCCTGATGGTGTGTGAAGTTAGTGAGCCAAATGGAGTTGTTCTCCCACAAGAACCACTCGGCTGATCCTTCTTCAATATGCCCTTCACCAACATGCAGTGTTTCCTTGATTGAATTAGCTCTCACACCAATATTTGCGTCTAGAGCCTTTGCATTGAGGGCTACCTGAAAATGGCTGTGGCGCTGAAGTTGTCTGTGAATGTGGAGTTGGTGGCATGTGAAACCCGCATGTGGAGCATTCGTTTGTGTGGGATGCTGACCAAGCTTCATTTCAGTCCTTGGCACACAGAGAGCACTAAGCATAGAGTGTGAAAACTGAGTTTCCTTGAGAGCTGCTTGGAAGCCTGATGGTGTGTGAAGTTAGTGAGCCAAATGGAGTTGTTCTCCCACAAGAACCACTCGGCTGATCCTTCTTCAATATGCCCTTCACCAACATGCAGTGTTTCCTTGATTGAATTAGCTCTCACACCAATATTTGCGTCTAGAGCCTTTGCATTGAGGGCTATCTGAAAACGGCTGTGGCGCTGAAGTTGCCTGTGAATGTGGAGTTGGTGGCATGTGAAACCCGCATGTGGAGCATTCGTTTGTGTGGGATGCTCTACCAGGTTCATTCCTAGATAATGCACTCAAAGGGCACTAAGCATAGAGTGTGAAAACTGAGTTTCCTTGAGAGCTGCTTGGAAGCCTGATGGTGTGTGAAGTTAGTGAGCCAAATGGAGTTGTTCTCCCACAAGAACCACTCGGCTGATCCTTCTTCAATATGCCCTTCACCAACATGCAGTGTTTCCTTGATTGAATTAGCTCTCACACCAATATTTGCGTCTAGAGCCTTTGCATTGAGGGCTATCTGAAAACGGCTGTGGCGCTGAAGTTGCCTGTGAATGTGGAGTTGGTGGCATGTGAAACCCGCATGTGGAGCATTCGTTTGTGTGGGATGCTCTACCAGGTTCATTTCAGTCCTAGCCAAAGAAAGGGCACTAAGCATAGAGTGTGAAAACTGAGTTTCCTTGAGAGCTGCTTGGAAGCCTGATGGTGTGTGAAGTTAGTGAGCCAAATGGAGTTGTTCTCCCACAAGAACCACTCGGCTGATCCTTCTTCAATATGCCCTTCACCAACATGCAGTGTTTCCTTGATTGAATTAGCTCTCACATCAATGTTTGCGTCTAGAGCCTTTGCATTGAGGGCTATCTGAAACCGGCTGTGGCGCTGAAGTTACCTGTGAATGTGGAGTTGTTGGCATGTGAAACCCGCATGTGGAGCATTCGTTTGTGTGGGATGCTCTACCATGTTCATTCCTAGATAATGCACTTAAAGGGCACTAAGCATAGAGTGTGAAAACTGAGTTTCCTTGAGAGCTGCTTGGAAGCCTGATGGTGTGTGAAGTTAGTGAGCCAAATGGAGTTGTTCTCCCACAAGAACCACTCGGCTGATCCTTCTTCAATATGCCCTTCACCAACATGCAGTGTTTCCTTGATTGAATTAGCTCTCACACCAATATTTGCGTCTAGAGCCTTTGCATTGAGGGCTATCTGAAAATGGCTGTGGCGCTGAAGTTGCCTGTGAATGTGGAGTTGGTGGCATGTGAAACCCGCATGTGGAGCATTCGTTTGTGTGGGATGCTCTACCAGGTTCATTCCTAGATAATGCACTCAAAGGGCACTAAGCATAGAGTGTGAAAACTGAGTTTCCTTGAGAGCTGCTTGGAAGCCTGATGGTGTGTGAAGTTAGTGAGCCAAATGGAGTTGTTCTCCCACAAGAACCACTCGGCTGATCCTTCTTCAATATGCCCTTCACCAACATGCAGTGTTTCCTTGATTGAATTAGCTCTCACACCAATATTTGCGTCTAGAGCCTTTGCATTGAGGGCTATCTGAAAACGGCTGTGGCGCTGAAGTTGCCTGTGAATGTGGAGTTGGTGGCATGTGAAACCCGCATGTGGAGCATTCGTTTGTGTGGGATGCTGACCAAGCTTCATTTCAGTCCTAGGCACACAAAGGGCACTAAGCATAGAGTGTGAAAACTGAGTTTCCTTGAGAGCTGCTTGGAAGCCTGATGGTGTGTGAAGTTAGTGAGCCAAATGGAGTTGTTCTCCCACAAGAACCACTCGGCTGATCCTTCTTCAATATGCCCTTCACCAACATGCAGTGTTTCCTTGATTGAATTAGCTCTCACACCAATATTTGCGTCTAGAGCCTTTGCATTGAGGGCTATCTGAAAACGGCTGTGGCGCTGAAGTTGCCTGTGAATGTGGAGTTGGTGGCATGTGAAACCCGCATGTGGAGCATTCGTTTGTGTGGGATGCTCTACCAGGTTCATTTCAGTCCTAGCCATACAAAGGGCACTAAGCATAGAGTGTGAAAACTGAGTTTCCTTGAGAGCTGCTTGGAAGCCTGATGGTGTGTGAAGTTAGTGAGCCAAATGGAGTTGTTCTCCCACAAGAACCACTCGGCTGATCCTTCTTCAATATGCCCTTCACCAACATGCACTGTTTCCTTGATTGAATTAGCTCTCACACCAATATTTGCGTCTAGAGCCTTTGCATTGAGGGCTATCTGAAAACGGCTGTGGCGCTGAAGTTGCCTGTGAATGTGGAGTTGGTGGCATGTGAAACCCGCATGTGGAGCATTCGTTTGTGTAGGATGCTCTACCAGGTTCATTCCTAGATAATGCACTCAAAGGGCACTAAGCATAGAGTGTGAAAACTGAGTTTCCTTGAGAGCTGCTTGGAAGCCTGATGGTGTGTGAAGTTAGTGAGGCAAATGGAGTTGTTCTCCCACAAGAACCACTCGGCTGATCCTTCTTCAATATGCCCTTCACCAACATGCAGTGTTTCCTTGATTGAATTAGCTCTCACACCAATATTTGCCTTTGCATTGAGGGCTATCTGAAAACGGCTGTGGCGCTGAAGTTGCCTGTGAATGTGGAGTTGGTGGCATGTGAAACCCGCATGTGGAGCATTCTTTTGTGTGGGATGCTCTACCAGGTTCATTTCAGTCCTAGCCAAAGAAAGGGCACTAAGCATAGAGTGTGAAAACTGAGTTTCCTTGAGAGCTGCTTGGAAGCCTGATGGTGTGTGAAGTTAGTGAGCCAAATGGAGTTGTTCTCCCACAAGAACCACTCGGCTGATCCTTCTTCAATATGCCCTTCACCAACATGCAGTGTTTCCTTGATTGAATTAGCTCTCACACCAATATTTGCGTCTAGAGCCTTTGCATTGAGGGCTATCTGAAAACGGCTGTGGCACTGAAGTTGCCTGTGAATGTGGAGTTGGTGGCATGTGAAACCCGCATGTGGAGCATTCGTTTGTATGGGATGCTCTACCAGGTTCATTTCAGTCCTAGCCAAAGAAAGGGCACTAAGCATAGAGTGTGAAAACTGAGTTTCCTTGAGAGCTGCTTGGAAGCCTGATGGTGTGTGAAGTTAGTGAGCCAAATGGAGTTGTTCTCCCACAAGAACCACTTGGCTGATCCTTCTTCAATATGCCCTTCACCAACATGCAGTGTTTCCTTGATTGAATTAGCTCTCACATCAATGTTTGCATCTAGAGCCTTTGCATTGAGGGCTATCTGAAACCGGCTGTGGCGCTGAAGTTGCCTGTGAATGTGGAGTTGTTGGCATGTGAAACCCGCATGTGGAGCATTCGTTTGTGTGGGATGCTCTACCAGGTTCATTCCTAGATAATGCACTTAAAGGGCACTAAGCATAGAGTGTGAAAACTGAGTTTCCTTGAGAGCTGCTTGGAAGCCTGATGGTGTGTGAAGTTAGTGAGCCAAATGGAGTTGTTCTCCCACAAGAACCACTCGGCTGATCCTTCTTCAATATGCCCTTCACCAACATGCAGTGTTTCCTTGATTGAATTAGCTCTCACACCAATATTTGCGTCTAGAGCCTTTGCATTGAGGGCTATCTGAAAATGGCTGTGGCGCTGAAGTTGCCTGTGAATGTGGAGTTGGTGGCATGTGAAACCCGCATGTGGAGCATTCGTTTGTGTGGGATGCTCTACCAGGTTCATTCCTAGATAATGCACTCAAAGGGCACTAAGCATAGAGTGTGAAAACTGAGTTTCCTTGAGAGCTGCTTGGAAGCCTGATGGTGTGTGAAGTTAGTGAGCCAAATGGAGTTGTTCTCCCACAAGAACCACTCGGCTGATCCTTCTTCAATATGCCCTTCACCAACATGCAGTGTTTCCTTGATTGAATTAGCTCTCACACCAATATTTGCGTCTAGAGCCTTTGCATTGAGGGCTATCTGAAAACGGCTGTGGCGCTGAAGTTGCCTGTGAATGTGGAGTTGGTGGCATGTGAAACCCGAATGTGGAGCATTCGTTTTTGTGGGATGCTCTACCAGGTTCATTTCAGTCCTAGCCATACAAAGGGCACTAAGCATAGAGTGTGAAAACTGAGTTTCCTTGAGAGCTGCTTGGAAGCCTGATGGTGTGTGAAGTTAGTGAGCCAAATGGAGTTGTTCTCCCACAAGAACCACTCGGCTGATCCTTCTTCAATATGCCCTTCACCAACATGCACTGTTTCCTTGATTGAATTAGCTCTCACACCAATATTTGTGTCTAGAGCCTTTGCATTGAGGGCTATCTGAAAACGGCTGTGGCGCTGAAGTTGCCTGTGAATGTGGAGTTGGTGGCATGTGAAACCCGCATGTGGAGCATTCGTTTGTGTAGGATGCTCTACCAGGTTCATTCCTAGATAATGCACTCAAAGGGCACTAAGCATAGAGTGTGAAAACTGAGTTTCCTTGAGAGCTGCTTGGAAGCCTGATGGTGTGTGAAGTTAGTGAGGCAAATGGAGTTGTTCTCCCACAAGAACCACTCGGCTGATCCTTCTTCAATATGCCCTTCACCAACATGCACTGTTTCCTTGATTGAATTAGCTCTCACACCAATATTTGCGTCTAGAGCCTTTGCATTGAGGGCTATCTGAAAACGGCTGTGGCGCTGAAGTTGCCTGTGAATGTGGAGTTGGTGGCATGTGAAACCCGCATGTGGAGCACTCGTTTGTGTGGGATGCTGACCAAGCTTCATTTCAGTCCTAGGCACACAAAGGACACTAAGCATAGAGTGTGAAAACTGAGTTTCCTTGAGAGCTGCTTGGAAGCCTGATGGTGTGTGAAGCTAGTGAGCCAAATGGAGTTGTTCTCCCACAAGAACCACTCGGCTGATCCTTCTTCAATATGCCCTTCACCAACATGCAGTGTTTCCTTGATTGAATTAGCTCTCACACCAATATTTGCCTTTGCATTGAGGGCTATCTGAAAACGGCTGTGGCGCTGAAGTTGCCTGTGAATGTGGAGTTGGTGGCATGTGAAACCCGCATGTGGAGCATTCGTTTGTGTGGGATGCTCTACCATGTTCATTCCTAGATAATGCACTTAAAGGGCACTAAGCATAGAGTGTGAAAACTGAGTTTCCTTGAGAGCTGCTTGGAAGCCTGATGGTGTGTGAAGTTAGTGAGCCAAATGGAGTTGTTCTCCCACAAGAACCACTCGGCTGATCCTTCTTCAATATGCCCTTCACCAACATGCAGTGTTTCCTTGATTGAATTAGCTCTCACACCAATATTTGCGTCTAGAGCCTTTGCATTGAGGGCTATCTGAAAATGGCTGTGGCGCTGAAGTTGCCTGTGAATGTGGAGTTGGTGGCATGTGAAACCCGCATGTGGAGCATTCGTTTGTGTGGGATGCTCTACCAGGTTCATTCCTAGATAATGCACTCAAAGGGCACTAAGCATAGAGTGTGAAAACTGAGTTTCCTTGAGAGCTGCTTGGAAGCCTGATGGTGTGTGAAGTTAGTGAGCCAAATGGAGTTGTTCTCCCACAAGAACCACTCGGCTGATCCTTCTTCAATATGCCCTTCACCAACATGCAGTGTTTCCTTGATTGAATTAGCTCTCACACCAATATTTGCGTCTAGAGCCTTTGCATTGAGGGCTATCTGAAAACGGCTGTGGCGCTGAAGTTGCCTGTGAATGTGGAGTTGGTGGCATGTGAAACCCGCATGTGGAGCATTCGTTGGTGTGGGATGCTGACCAAGCTTCATTTCAGTCCTAGGCACACAAAGGGCACTAAGCATAGAGTGTGAAAACTGAGTTTCCTTGAGAGCTGCTTGGAAGCCTGATGGTGTGTGAAGTTAGTGAGCCAAATGGAGTTGTTCTCCCACAAGAACCACTCGGCTGATCCTTCTTCAATATGCCCTTCACCAACATGCAGTGTTTCCTTGATTGAATTAGCTCTCACACCAATATTTGCGTCTAGAGCCTTTGCATTGAGGGCTATCTGAAAACGGCTGTGGCGCTGAAGTTGCCTGTGAATGTGGAGTTGGTGGCATGTGAAACCCGCATGTGGAGCATTCGTTTGTGTGGGATGCTCTACCAGGTTCATTTCAGTCCTAGCCATACAAAGGGCACTAAGCATAGAGTGTGAAAACTGAGTTTCCTTGAGAGCTGCTTGGAAGCCTGATGGTGTGTGAAGTTAGTGAGCCAAATGGAGTTGTTCTCCCACAAGAACCACTCGGCTGATCCTTCTTCAATATGCCCTTCACCAACATGCAGTGTTTCCTTGATTGAATTAGCTCTCACACCAATATTTGCGTCTAGAGCCTTTGCATTGAGGGCTATCTGAAAACGGCTGTGGTGCTGAAGTTGCCTGTGAATGTGGAGTTGGTGGCATGTGAAACCCGCATGTGGAGCATTCGTTTGTGTAGGATGCTCTACCAGGTTCATTCCTAGATAATGCACTCAAAGGGCACTAAGCATAGAGTGTGAAAACTGAGTTTCCTTGAGAGCTGCTTGGAAGCCTGATGGTGTGTGAAGTTAGTGAGGCAAATGGAGTTGTTCTCCCACAAGAACCACTCGGCTGATCCTTCTTCAATATGCCCTTCACCAACATGCAGTGTTTCCTTGATTGAATTAGCTCTCACACCAATATTTGCCTTTGCATTGAGGGCTATCTGAAAACGGCTGTGGCGCTGAAGTTGCCTGTGAATGTGGAGTTGGTGGCATGTGAAACCCGCATGTGGAGCATTCTTTTGTGTGGGATGCTCTACCAGGTTCATTTCAGTCCTAGCCAAAGAAAGGGCACTAAGCATAGAGTGTGAAAACTGAGTTTCCTTGAGAGCTGCTTGGAAGCCTGATGGTGTGTGAAGTTAGTGAGCCAAATGGAGTTGTTCTCCCACAAGAACCACTCGGCTGATCCTTCTTCAATATGCCCTTCACCAACATGCAGTGTTTCCTTGATTGAATTAGCTCTCACACCAATATTTGCGTCTAGAGCCTTTGCATTGAGGGCTATCTGAAAATGGCTGTGGCACTGAAGTTGCCTGTGAATGTGGAGTTGGTGGCATGTGAAACCCGCATGTGGAGCATTCGTTTGTATGGGATGCTCTACCAGGTTCATTTCAGTCCTAGCCAAAGAAAGGGCACTAAGCATAGAGTGTGAAAACTGAGTTTCCTTGAGAGCTGCTTGGAAGCCTGATGGTGTGTGAAGTTAGTGAGCCAAATGGAGTTGTTCTCCCACAAGAACCACTTGGCTGATCCTTCTTCAATATGCCCTTCACCAACATGCAGTGTTTCCTTGATTGAATTAGCTCTCACATCAATGTTTGCATCTAGAGCCTTTGCATTGAGGGCTATCTGAAACCGGCTGTGGCGCTGAAGTTGCCTGTGAATGTGGAGTTGTTGGCATGTGAAACCCGCATGTGGAGCATTCGTTTGTGTGGGATGCTCTACCAGGTTCATTCCTAGATAATGCACTTAAAGGGCACTAAGCATAGAGTGTGAAAACTGAGTTTCCTTGAGAGCTGCTTGGAAGCCTGATGGTGTGTGAAGTTAGTGAGCCAAATGGAGTTGTTCTCCCACAAGAACCACTCGGCTGATCCTTCTTCAATATGCCCTTCACCAACATGCAGTGTTTCCTTGATTGAATTAGCTCTCACACCAATATTTGCGTCTAGAGCCTTTGCATTGAGGGCTATCTGAAAATGGCTGTGGCGCTGAAGTTGCCTGTGAATGTGGAGTTGGTGGCATGTGAAACCCGCATGTGGAGCATTCGTTTGTGTGGGATGCTCTACCAGGTTCATTCCTAGATAATGCACTCAAAGGGCACTAAGCATAGAGTGTGAAAACTGAGTTTCCTTGAGAGCTGCTTGGCAGCCTGATGGTGTGTGAAGTTAGTGAGCCAAATGGAGTTGTTCTCCCACAAGAACCACTCGGCTGATCCTTCTTCAATATGCCCTTCACCAACATGCAGTGTTTCCTTGATTGAATTAGCTCTCACACCAATATTTGCGTCTAGAGCCTTTGCATTGAGGGCTATCTGAAAACGGCTGTGGCGCTGAAGTTGCCTGTGAATGTGGAGTTGGTGGCATGTGAAACCCGAATGTGGAGCATTCGTTTTTGTGGGATGCTCTACCAGGTTCATTTCAGTCCTAGCCATACAAAGGGCACTAAGCATAGAGTGTGAAAACTGAGTTTCCTTGAGAGCTGCTTGGAAGCCTGATGGTGTGTGAAGTTAGTGAGCCAAATGGAGTTGTTCTCCCACAAGAACCACTCGGCTGATCCTTCTTCAATATGCCCTTCACCAACATGCACTGTTTCCTTGATTGAATTAGCTCTCACACCAATATTTGTGTCTAGAGCCTTTGCATTGAGGGCTATCTGAAAACGGCTGTGGCGCTGAAGTTGCCTGTGAATGTGGAGTTGGTGGCATGTGAAACCCGCATGTGGAGCATTCGTTTGTGTAGGATGCTCTACCAGGTTCATTCCTAGATAATGCACTCAAAGGGCACTAAGCATAGAGTGTGAAAACTGAGTTTCCTTGAGAGCTGCTTGGAAGCCTGATGGTGTGTGAAGTTAGTGAGCCAAATGGAGTTGTTCTCCCACAAGAACCACTCGGCTGATCCTTCTTCAATATGCCCTTCACCAACATGCACTGTTTCCTTGATTGAATTAGCTCTCACACCAATATTTGCGTCTAGAGCCTTTGCATTGAGGGCTATCTGAAAACGGCTGTGGCGCTGAAGTTGCCTGTGAATGTGGAGTTGGTGGCATGTGAAACCCGCATGTGGAGCACTCGTTTGTGTGGGATGCTGACCAAGCTTCATTTCAGTCCTAGGCACACAAAGGACACTAAGCATAGAGTGTGAAAACTGAGTTTCCTTGAGAGCTGCTTGGAAGCCTGATGGTGTGTGAAGCTAGTGAGCCAAATGGAGTTGTTCTCCCACAAGAACCACTCGGCTGATCCTTCTTCAATATGCCCTTCACCAACATGCAGTGTTTCCTTGATTGAATTAGCTCTCACACCAATATTTGCCTTTGCATTGAGGGCTATCTGAAAACGGCTGTGGCGCTGAAGTTGCCTGTGAATGTGGAGTTGGTGGCATGTGAAACCCGCATGTGGAGCATTCGTTTGTGTGGGATGCTCTACCAGGTTCATTTCTACATAATGCACTCAAAGGGCACTAAGCATAGAGTGTGAAAACTGAGTTTCCTTGAGAGCTGCTTGGAAGCCTGATGGTGTGTGAAGTTAGTGAGCCAAATGGAGTTGTTCTCCCACAAGAACCACTCGGCTGATCCTTCTTCAATATGCCCTTCACCAACATGCACTGTTTCCTTGATTGAATTAGCTCTCACACCAATATTTGCGTCTAGAGCCTTTGCATTGAGGGCTATCTGAAAACGGCTGTGGCGCTGAAGTTGCCTGTGAATGTGGAGTTGGTGGCATGTGAAACCCGCATGTGGAGCATTCGTTTGTGTGGGATGCTCTACCAGGTTCATTTCAGTCCTAGCCAAAGAAAGGGCACTAAGCATAGAGTGTGAAAACTGAGTTTCCTTGAGAGCTGCTTGGAAGCCTGATGGTGTGTGAAGTTAGTGAGGCAAATGGAGTTGTTCTCCCACAAGAACCACTCTTCTGATCCTTCTTCAATATGCCCTTCACCAACATGCAGTGTTTCCTTGATTGAATTAGCTCTCACACCAATATTTGCGTCTAGAGCCTTTGCATTGAGGGCTATCTGAAAACGGCTGTGGCGCTGAAGTTGCCTGTGAATGTGGAGTTGGTGGCATGTGAAACCCGCATGTGGAGCATTCGTTTGTGTGGGATGCTGACCAAGCTTCATTTCAGTCCTAGGCACACAAAGGGCACTAAGCATAGAGTGTGAAAACTAAGTTTCCTTGAGAGCTGCTTGGAAGCCTGATGGTGTGTGAAGTTAGTGAGCCAAATGGAGTTGTTCTCCCACAAGAACCACTCGGCTGATCCTTCTTCAATATGCCCTTCACCAACATGCAGTGTTTCCTTGATTGAATTAGCTCTCACACCAATATTTGCGTCTAGAGCCTTTGCATTGAGGGCTATCTGAAAACGGCTGTGGCGCTGAAGTTGCCTGTGAATGTGGAGTTGGTGGCATGTGAAACCCGCATGTGGAGCATTCGTTTGTGTGGGATGCTCTACCAGGTTCATTCCTAGATAATGCACTCAAAGGTCACTAAGCATAGAGTGTGAAAACTGAGTTTCCTTGAGAGCTGCTTGGAAGCCTGATGGTGTGTGAAGTTAGTGAGCCAAATGGAGTTGTTCTCCCACAAGAACCACTCGGCTGATCCTTCTTCAATATGCCCTTCACCAACATGCAGTGTTTCCTTGATTGAATTAGCTCTCACACCAATATTTGCGTCTAGAGCCTTTGCATTGAGGGCTATCTGAAAACGGCTGTGGCGCTGAAGTTGCCTGTGAATGTGGAGTTGGTGGCATGTGAAACCCGCATGTGGAGGATTCGTTTGTGTGGGATGCTGACCAAGCTTCATTTCAGTCCTAGGCACACAAAGAGCACTAAGCATAGAGTGTGAAAACTGAGTTTCCTTGAGAGCTGCTTGGAAGCCTGATGGTGTGTGAAGTTAGTGAGCCAAATGGAGTTGTTCTCCCACAAGAACCACTCGGCTGATCCTTCTTCAATATGCCCTTCACCAACATGCAGTGTTTCCTTGATTGAATTAGCTCTCACACCAATATTTGCGTCTAGAGCCTTTGCATTGAGGGCTATCTGAAAACGGCTGTGGCGCTGAAGTTGCCTGTGAATGTGGAGTTGGTGGCATGTGAAACCCGCATGTGGAGCATTCGTTTGTGTGGGATGCTCTACCAGGTTCATTTCAGTCCTAGCCAAAGAAAGGGCACTAAGCATAGAGTGTGAAAACTGAGTTTCCTTGAGAGCTGCTTGGAAGCCTGATGGTGTGTGAAGTTAGTGAGCCAAATGGAGTTGTTCTCCCACAAGAACCACTCGGCTGATCCTTCTTCAATATGCCCTTCACCAACATGCAGTGTTTCCTTGATTGAATTAGCTCTCACACCAATATTTGCGTCTAGAGCCTTTGCATTGAGGGCTATCTGAAAACGGCTGTGGCGCTGAAGTTGCCTGTGAATGTGGAGTTGGTGGCATGTGAAACCCGCATGTGGAGCATTCGTTTGTGTGGGATGCTCTACCAGGTTCTTTCCTAGATAATGCACTCAAAGGGCACTAAGCATAGAGTGTGAAAACTGAGTTTCCTTGAGAGCTGCTTGGAAGCCTGATGGTGTGTGAAGCTAGTGAGCCAAATGGAGTTGTTCTCCCACAAGAACCACTCGGCTGATCCTTCTTCAATATGCCCTTCACCAACATGCAGTGTTTCCTTGATTGAATTAGCTCTCACACCAATATTTGCCTTTGCATTGAGGGCTATCTGAAAACGGCTGTGGCGCTGAAGTTACCTGTGAATGTGGAGTTGGTGGCATGTGAAACCCGCATGTGGAGCATTCGTTTGTGTTGGATGCTCTACCAGGTTCATTCCCAGATAATGCACTCAAAGGGCACTAAGCATAGAGTGTGAAAACTGAGTTTCCTTGAGAGCTGCTTGGAAGCCTGATGGTGTGTGAAGTTAGTGAGCCAAATGGAGTTGTTCTCCCACAAGAACCACTCGGCTGATCCTTCTTCAATATGCCCTTCACCAACATGCAGTGTTTCCTTGATTGAATTAGCTCTCACATCAATATTTGCGTCTAGAGCCTTTGCATTGAGAGCTATCTGAAAACGGCTGTGGCACTGAAGTTGCCTGTGAATGTGGAGTTGTTGGCATGTGAAACCCGCATGTGGAGCATTCGTTTGTGTGGGATGCTCTTCCAGGTTCATTTCTAGATAATGCACTCAAAGGGCACTAAGCATAGAGTGTGAAAACTGAGTTTCCTTGAGAGCTGCTTGGAAGCCTGATGGTGTGTGAAGTTAGTGAGCCAAATGGAGTTGTTCTCCCACAAGAACCACTCGGCTGATCCTTCTTCAATATGCCCTTCACCAACATGCAGTGTTTCCTTGATTGAATTAGCTCTCACACCAATATTTGCGTCTAGAGCCTTTGCATTGAGGGCTATCTGAAAACGGCTGTGGCGCTGAAGTTTCCTGTGAATGTGGAGTTGTTAGCATGTGAAACCCGCATGTGGAGCATTCGTTTGTGTGGGATGCTGACCAAGCTTCATTTCTGTCCTAGGCATACAAAGGGCACTAAGCATAGAGTGTGAAAACTGAGTTTCCTTGAGAGCTGCTTGCAAGCCTGATGGTGTGTGAAGTTAGTGAGCCAAATGGAGTTGTTCTCCCACAAGAACCACTCGGCTGATCCTTCTTCAATATGCCCTTCACCAACATGCAGTGTTTCCTTGATTGAATTAGCTCTCACACCAATATTTGCGTCTAGAGCCTTTGCATTGAGGGCTATCTGAAAACGGCTGTGGCGCTGAAGTTGCCTGTGAATGTGGAGTTGGTGGCATGTGAAACCCGCATGTGGAGCATTCGTTTGTGTAGGATGCTCTACCAGGTTCATTCATAGATAATGCACACAAAGGGCACTAAGCATAGAGTGTGAAAACTGAGTTTCCTTGAGAGCTGCTTGGAAGCCTGATGGTGTGTGAAGCTAGTGAGCCAAATGGAGTTGTTCTCCCACAAGAACCACTCGGCTGATCCTTCTTCAATATGCCCTTCACCAACATGCACTGTTTCCTTGATTGAATTAGCTCTCACACCAATATTTGCCTTTGCATTGAGGGCTATCTGAAAACGGCTGTGGCACTGAAGTTGCCTGTGAATGTGGAGTTGTTGGCATGTGAAACCCGCATGTGGAGCATTCGTTTGTGTGGGATGCTCTACCATGTTCATTCCTAGATAATGCACTCAAAGGGCACTAAGCATAGAGTGTGAAAACTGAGTTTCCTTGAGAGCTGCTTGGAAGCCTGATGGTGTGTGAAGTTAGTGAGCCAAATGGAGTTGTTCTCCCACAAGAACCACTCGGCTGATCCTTCTTCAATATGCCCTTCACCAACATGCACTGTTTCCTTGATTGAATTAGCTCTCACACCAATATTTTCGTCTAGAGCCTTTGCATTGAGGGCTATCTGAAAACGGCTGTGGCGCTGAAGTTGCCTGTGAATGTGGAGTTGGTGGCATGTGAAACCCGCATGTGGAGCATTCGTTTGTGTGGGATGCTCTACCAGGTTCATTTCAGTGCTAGCCAAAGAAAGGGCACTAAGCATAGAGTGTGAAAACTGAGTTTCCTTGAGAGCTGCTTGGAAGCCTGATGGTGTGTGAAGTTAGTGAGGCAAATGGAGTTGTTCTCCCACAAGAACCACTCTTCTGATCCTTCTTCAATATGCCCTTCACCAACATGCAGTGTTTCCTTGATTGAATTAGCTCTCACACCAATATTTGCGTCTAGAGCCTTTGCATTGAGGGCTATCTGAAAACGGCTGTGGCGCTGAAGTTGCCTGTGAATGTGGAGTTGGTGGCATGTGAAACCCGCATGTGGAGCATTCGTTTGTGTGGGATGCTGACCAAGCTTCATTTCAGTCCTAGGCACACAAAGGGCACTAAGCATAGAGTGTGAAAACTAAGTTTCCTTGAGAGCTGCTTGGAAGCCTGATGGTGTGTGAAGTTAGTGAGCCAAATGGAGTTGTTCTCCCACAAGAACCACTCGGCTGATCCTTCTTCAATATGCCCTTCACCAACATGCAGTGTTTCCTTGATTGAATTAGCTCTCACACCAATATTTGCGTCTAGAGCCTTTGCATTGAGGGCTATCTGAAAACGGCTGTGGCGCTGAAGTTGCCTGTGAATGTGGAGTTGGTGGCATGTGAAACCCGCATGTGGAGCATTCGTTTGTGTGGGATGCTCTACCAGGTTCATTCCTAGATAATGCACTCAAAGGTCACTAAGCATAGAGTGTGAAAACTGAGTTTCCTTGAGAGCTGCTTGGAAGCCTGATGGTGTGTGAAGTTAGTGAGCCAAATGGAGTTGTTCTCCCACAAGAACCACTCGGCTGATCCTTCTTCAATATGCCCTTCACCAACATGCAGTGTTTCCTTGATTGAATTAGCTCTCACACCAATATTTGCGTCTAGAGCCTTTGCATTGAGGGCTATCTGAAAACGGCTGTGGCGCTGAAGTTGCCTGTGAATGTGGAGTTGGTGGCATGTGAAACCCGCATGTGGAGGATTCGTTTGTGTGGGATGCTGACCAAGCTTCATTTCAGTCCTAGGCACACAAAGAGCACTAAGCATAGAGTGTGAAAACTGAGTTTCCTTGAGAGCTGCTTGGAAGCCTGATGGTGTGTGAAGTTAGTGAGCCAAATGGAGTTGTTCTCCCACAAGAACCACTCGGCTGATCCTTCTTCAATATGCCCTTCACCAACATGCAGTGTTTCCTTGATTGAATTAGCTCTCACACCAATATTTGCGTCTAGAGCCTTTGCATTGAGGGCTATCTGAAAACGGCTGTGGCGCTGAAGTTGCCTGTGAATGTGGAGTTGGTGGCATGTGAAACCCGCATGTGGAGCATTCGTTTGTGTGGGATGCTCTACCAGGTTCATTTCAGTCCTAGCCAAAGAAAGGGCACTAAGCATAGAGTGTGAAAACTGAGTTTCCTTGAGAGCTGCTTGGAAGCCTGATGGTGTGTGAAGTTAGTGAGCCAAATGGAGTTGTTCTCCCACAAGAACCACTCGGCTGATCCTTCTTCAATATGCCCTTCACCAACATGCAGTGTTTCCTTGATTGAATTAGCTCTCACACCAATATTTGCGTCTAGAGCCTTTGCATTGAGGGCTATCTGAAAACGGCTGTGGCGCTGAAGTTGCCTGTGAATGTGGAGTTGGTGGCATGTGAAACCCGCATGTGGAGCATTCGTTTGTGTGGGATGCTCTACCAGGTTCTTTCCTAGATAATGCACTCAAAGGGCACTAAGCATAGAGTGTGAAAACTGAGTTTCCTTGAGAGCTGCTTGGAAGCCTGATGGTGTGTGAAGTTAGTGAGCCAAATGGAGTTGTTCTCCCACAAGAACCACTCGGCTGATCCTTCTTCAATATGCCCTTCACCAACATGCAGTGTTTCTTTGATTGAATTAGCTCTCACACCAATATTTGCGTCTAGAGCCTTTGCATTGAGGGCTATCTGAAAACGGCTGTGGCGCTGAAGTTGCCTGTGAATGTGGAGTTGGTGGCATGTGAAACCCGCATGTGGAGCATTCGTTTGTGTTGGATGCTCTACCAGGTTCATTTCAGTCCTAGCCAAAGAAAGGGCACTAAGCATAGAGTGTGAAAACTGAGTTTCCTTGAGAGCTGCTTGGAAGCCTGATGGTGTGTGAAGTTAGTGAGCCAAATGGAGTTGTTCTCCCACAAGAACCACTCGGCTGATCCTTCTTCAATATGCCCTTCACCAACATGCACTGTTTCCTTGATTGAATTAGCTCTCACACCAATATTTTCGTCTAGAGCCTTTGCATTGAGGGCTATCTGAAAACGGCTGTGGCGCTGAAGTTGCCTGTGAATGTGGAGTTGGTGGCATGTGAAACCCGCATGTGGAGCATTCGTTTGTGTGGGATGCTGACCAAGCTTCATTTCAGTCCTAGGCACACAAAGGGCACTAAGCATAGAGTGTGAAAACTAAGTTTCCTTGAGAGCTGCTTGGAAGCCTGATGGTGTGTGAAGTTAGTGAGCCAAATGGAGTTGTTCTCCCACAAGAACCACTCGGCTGATCCTTCTTCAATATGCCCTTCACCAACATGCAGTGTTTCCTTGATTGAATTAGCTCTCACACCAATATTTGCGTCTAGAGCCTTTGCATTGAGGGCTATCTGAAAACGGCTGTGGCGCTGAAGTTGCCTGTGAATGTGGAGTTGGTGGCATGTGAAACCCGCATGTGGAGCATTCGTTTGTGTGGGATGCTCTACCAGGATCATTCCTAGATAATGCACTCAAAGGTCACTAAGCATAGAGTGTGAAAACTGAGTTTCCTTGAGAGCTGCTTGGAAGCCTGATGGTGTGTGAAGTTAGTGAGCCAAATGGAGTTGTTCTCCCACAAGAACCACTCGGCTGATCCTTCTTCAATATGCCCTTCACCAACATGCAGTGTTTCCTTGATTGAATTAGCTCTCACACCAATATTTGCGTCTAGAGCCTTTGCATTGAGGGCTATCTGAAAACGGCTGTGGCGCTGAAGTTGCCTGTGAATGTGGAGTTGGTGGCATGTGAAACCCGCATGTGGAGGATTCGTTTGTGTGGGATGCTGACCAAGCTTCATTTCAGTCCTAGGCACACAAAGAGCACTAAGCATAGAGTGTGAAAACTGAGTTTCCTTGAGAGCTGCTTGGAAGCCTGATGGTGTGTGAAGTTAGTGAGCCAAATGGAGTTGTTCTCCCACAAGAACCACTCGGCTGATCCTTCTTCAATATGCCCTTCACCAACATGCAGTGTTTCCTTGATTGAATTAGCTCTCACACCAATATTTGCGTCTAGAGCCTTTGCATTGAGGGCTATCTGAAAACGGCTGTGGCGCTGAAGTTGCCTGTGAATGTGGAGTTGGTGGCATGTGAAACCCGCATGTGGAGCATTCGTTTGTGTGGGATGCTCTACCAGGTTCATTTCAGTCCTAGCCAAAGAAAGGGCACTAAGCATAGAGTGTGAAAACTGAGTTTCCTTGAGAGCTGCTTGGAAGCCTGATGGTGTGTGAAGTTAGTGAGCCAAATGGAGTTGTTCTCCCACAAGAACCACTCGGCTGATCCTTCTTCAATATGCCCTTCACCAACATGCAGTGTTTCCTTGATTGAATTAGCTCTCACACCAATATTTGCGTCTAGAGCCTTTGCATTGAGGGCTATCTGAAAACGGCTGTGGCGCTGAAGTTGCCTGTGAATGTGGAGTTGGTGGCATGTGAAACCCGCATGTGGAGCATTCGTTTGTGTGGGATGCTCTACCAGGTTCATTCCTAGATAATGCACTCAAAGGGCACTAAGCATAGAGTGTGAAAACTGAGTTTCCTTGATAGCTGCTTGGAAGCCTGATGGTGTGTGAAGTTAGTGAGCCAAATGGAGTTGTTCTCCCACAAGAACCACTCGGCTGATCCTTCTTCAATATGCCCTTCACCAACATGCAGTGTTTCCTTGATTGAATTAGCTCTCACACCAATATTTGCGTCTAGAGCCTTTGCATTGAGGGCTATCTGAAAACGGCTGTGGCGCTGAAGTTGCCTGTGAATG
Source organism: Ochotona princeps (assembly GCF_030435755.1). Classification (NCBI taxonomy): domain Eukaryota; kingdom Metazoa; phylum Chordata; class Mammalia; order Lagomorpha; family Ochotonidae; genus Ochotona; species Ochotona princeps. The sequence continues at coordinate 24,019 of NW_026699602.1, forward strand.
TGGAGTTGGTGGCATGTGAAACCCGCATGTGGAGCATTCGTTTGTGTGGGATGCTGACCAAGCTTCATTTCAGTCCTAGGCACACAAAGAGCACTAAGCATAGAGTGTGAAAACTGAGTTTCCTTGAGAGCTGCTTGGAAGCCTGATGGTGTGTGAAGTTAGTGAGGCAAATGGAGTTGTTCTCCCACAAGAACCACTCGGCTGATCCTTCTTCAATATGCCATTCACCAACATGCAGTGTTTCCTTGATTGAATTAGCTCTCACACCAATATTTGCGTCTAGAGCCTTTGCATTGAGGGCTATCTGAAAACGGCTGTGGCGCTGAATTTGCCTGTGAATGTGGAGTTGGTGGCATGTGAAACCCGCATGTGGAGCATTCGTTTGTGTGGGATGCTCTACCAGGTTCATTCCTAGATAATGCACTCAAAGGGCACTAAGCATAGAGTGTGAAAACTGAGTTTCCTTGATAGCTGCTTGGAAGCCTGATGTTGTGTGAAGTTAGTGAGCCAAATGGAGTTGTTCTCCCACAAGAACCACTCGGCTGATCCTTCTTCAATATGCCCTTCACCAACATGCAGTGTTTCCTTGATTGAATTAGCTCTCACACCAATATTTGCGTCTAGAGCCTTTGCATTGAGGGCTATCTGAAAACGGCTGTGGCGCTGAAGTTGCCTGTGAATGTGGAGTTGGTGGCATGTGAAACCCGCATGTGGAGCATTCGTTTGTGTGGGATGCTCTACCAGGTTCATTTCAGTCCTAGCCAAAGAAAGGGCACTAAGCATAGAGTGTGAAAACTGAGTTTCCTTGAGAGCTGCTTGGAAGCCTGATGGTGTGTGAAGTTAGTGAGCCAAATGGAGTTGTTCTCCCACAAGAACCACTCGGCTGATCCTTCTTCAATATGCCCTTCACCAACATGCAGTGTTTCCTTGATTGAATTAGCTCTCACACCAATATTTGCGTCTAGAGCCTTTGCATTGAGGGCTATCTGAAAACGGCTGTGGCGCTGAAGTTGCCTGTGAATGTGGAGTTGGTGGCATGTGAAACCCGCATGTGGAGCATTTGTTTGTGTGGGATGCTCTACCAGGTTCTTTCCTAGATAATGCACTCAAAGGGCACTAAGCATAGAGTGTGAAAACTGAGTTTCCTTGAGAGCTGCTTGGAAGCCTGATGGTGTGTGAAGTTAGTGAGCCAAATGGAGTTGTTCTCCCACAAGAACCACTCGGCTGATCCTTCTTCAATATGCCCTTCACCAACATGCAGTGTTTCCTTGATTGAATTAGCTCTCACACCAATATTTGCGTCTAGAGCCTTTGCATTGAGGGCTATCTGAAAACGGCTGTGGCGCTGAAGTTGCCTGTGAATGTGGAGTTGGTGGCATGTGAAACCCGCATGTGGAGCATTCGTTTGTGTTGGATGCTCTACCAGGTTCATTTCAGTCCTAGCCAAAGAAAGGGCACTAAGCATAGAGTGTGAAAACTGAGTTTCCTTGAGAGCTGCTTGGAAGCCTGATGGTGTGTGAAGTTAGTGAGCCAAATGGAGTTGTTCTCCCACAAGAACCACTCGGTTGATCCTTCTTCAATATGCCCTTCACCAACATGCAGTGTTTCCTTGATTGAATTAGCTCTCACACCAATATTTGCGTCTAGAGCCTTTGCATTGAGGGCTATCTGAAAACGGCTGTGGCGCTGAAGTTGCCTGTGAATGTGGAGTTGGTGGCATGTGAAACCCGCATGTGGAGCATTCGTTTGTGTGGGATGCTGACCAAGCTTCATTTCAGTCCTAGGCACACAAAGGGCACTAAGCATAGAGTGTGAAAACTAAGTTTCCTTGAGAGCTGCTTGGAAGCCTGATGGTGTGTGAAGTTAGTGAGCCAAATGGAGTTGTTCTCCCACAAGAACCACTCGGCTGATCCTTCTTCAATATGCCCTTCACCAACATGCAGTGTTTCCTTGATTGAATTAGCTCTCACACCAATATTTGCGTCTAGAGCCTTTGCATTGAGGGCTATCTGAAAACGGCTGTGGCGCTGAAGTTGCCTGTGAATGTGGAGTTGGTGGCATGTGAAACCCGCATGTGGAGCATTCGTTTGTGTGGGATGCTCTACCAGGTTCATTCCTAGATAATGCACTCAAAGGGCACTAAGCATAGAGTGTGAAAACTGAGTTTCCTTGAGAGCTGCTTGGAAGCCTGATGGTGTGTGAAGTTAGTGAGCCAAATGGAGTTGTTCTCCCACAAGAACCACTCGGCTGATTCTTCTTCAATATGCCCTTCACCAACATGCAGTGTTTCCTTGATTGAATTAGCTCTCACACCAATATTTGCGTCTAGAGCCTTTGCATTGAGGGCTATCTGAAAAACGGCTGTGGCGCTGAAGTTGCCCGTGAATGTGGAGTTGGTGGTATGTGAAACCCGCATGTGGAGCATTCGTTTGTGTGGGATGCTCTACCAGGTTCATTTCAGTCCTAGCCATACAAACGGCACTAAGCATAGAGTGTGAAAACTGAGTTTCCTTGAGAGCTGCTTGGAAGCCTGATGGTGTGTGAAGTTAGTGAGCCAAATGGAGTTGTTCTCCCACAAGAACCACTCGGCTGATCCTTCTTCAATATGTCCTTCACCAACATGCAGTGTTTCCTTGATTGAATTAGCTCTCACACCAATATTTGCGTCTAGAGCCTTTGCATTGAGGGCTATCTGAAAACGGCTGTGGCGCTGAAGTTGCCTGTGAATGTGGAGTTGGTGGCATGTGAAACCCGCATGTGGAGCATTCGTTTGTGTGGGATGCTCTACCAGGTTCATTCCTAGATAATGCACTCAAAGGGCACTAAGCATAGAGTGTGCAAACTGAGTTTCCTTGAGAGCTGCTTGGAAGCCTGATGGTGTGTGAAGTTAGTGAGCCAAATGGAGTTGTTCTCCCACAAGAACCACTCGGCTGATCCTTCTTCAATATGCCCTTCACCAACATGCAGTGTTTCCTTGATTGAATTAGCTCTCACACCAATATTTGCGTCTAGAGCCTTTGCATTGAGGGCTATCTGAAAACGGCTGTGGCGCTGAAGTTGCCTGTGAATGTGGAGTTGGTGGCATGTGAAACCCGCATGTGGAGCATTCGTTTGTGTGGGATGCTGACCAAGCTTCATTTCAGTCCTAGGCACACAAAGAGCACTAAGCATAGAGTGTGAAAACTGAGTTTCCTTGAGAGCTGCTTGGAAGCCTGATGGTGTGTGAAGTTAGTGAGGCAAATGGAGTTGTTCTCCCACAAGAACCACTCGGCTGATCCTTCTTCAATATGCCCTTCACCAACATGCAGTGTTTCCTTGATTGAATTAGCTCTCACACCAATATTTGCGTCTAGAGCCTTTGCATTGAGGGCTATCTGAAAACGGCTGTGGCGCTGAATTTGCCTGTGAATGTGGAGTTGGTGGCATGTGAAACCCGCATGTGGAGCATTCGTTTGTGTGGGATGCTCTACCAGGTTCATTCCTAGATAATGCACTCAAAGGGCACTAAGCATAGAGTGTGAAAACTGAGTTTCCTTGAGAGCTGCTTGGAAGCCTGATGGTGTGTGAAGTTAGTGAGCCAAATGGAGTTGTTCTCCCACAAGAACCACTCGGCTGATCCTTCTTCAATATGCCCTTCACCAACATGCAGTGTTTCCTTGATTGAATTAGCTCTCACACCAATATTTGCGTCTAGATCCTTTGCATTGAGGGCTATCTGAAAAACGGCTGTGGCGCTGAAGTTGCCCGTGAATGTGGAGTTGGTGGTATGTGAAACCCGCATGTGGAGCATTCGTTTGTGTGGGATGCTCTACCAGGTTCATTTCAGTCCTAGGCATACAAAGGGCACTAAGCATAGAGTGTGAAAACTGAGTTTCCTTGAGAGCTGCTTGGAAGCCTGATGGTGTGTGAAGTTAGTGAGCCAAATGGAGTTGTTCTCCCACAAGAACCACTCGGCTGATCCTTCTTCAATATGCCCTTCACCAACATGCAGTGTTTCCTTGATTGAATTAGCTCTCACACCAATATTTGCGTCTAGAGCCTTTGCATTGAGGGCTATCTGAAAACGGCTGTGGCGCTGAAGTTGCCTGTGAATGTGGAGTTGGTGGCATGTGAAACCCGCATGTGGAGCATTCGTTTGTGTGGGATGCTGACCAAGCTTCATTTCAGTCCTAGGCATACAAAGGGCACTAAGCATAGAGTGTGAAAACTGAGTTTCCTTGAGAGCTGCTTGGAAGCCTGATGGTGTGTGAAGTTAGTGAGGCAAATGGAGTTGTTCTCCCACAAGAACCACTTGGCTGATCCTTCTTCAATATGCCCTTCACCAACATGCAGTGTTTCCTTGATTGAATTAGCTCTCACACCAATATTTGCGTCTAGAGCCTTTGCATTGAGGGCTATCTGAAAACGGCTGTGGCGCTGAAGTTGCCTGTGAATGTGGAGTTGGTGGCATGTGAAACCCGCATGTGGAGCATTCGTTTGTGTGGGATGCTCTACCAGGTTCATTTCAGTCCTAGCCATACAAAGGGCACTAAGCATAGAGTGTGAAAACTGAGTTTCCTTGAGAGCTGCTTGGAAGCCTGATGGTGTGTGAAGTTAGTGAGCCAAATGGAGTTGTTCTCCCACAAGAACCACTCGGCTGATCCTTCTTCAATATGCCCTTCACCAACATGCAGTGTTTCCTTGATTGAATTAGCTCTCACACCAATATTTGCGTCTAGAGCCTTTGCATTGAGGGCTATCTGAAAACGGCTGTGGCGCTGAAGTTGCCTGTGAATGTGGAGTTGGTGGCATGTGAAACCCGCATGTGGAGCATTCGTTTGTGTGGGATGCTCTACCAGGTTCATTCCCAGATAATGCACTAATCGGGCACTAAGCATAGAGTGTGAAAACTGAGTTTCCTTGAGAGCTGCTTGGAAGCCTGATGGTGTGTGAAGTTAGTGAGCCAAATGGAGTTGTTCTCCCACAAGAACCACTCGGCTGATCCTTCTTCAATATGCCTTTCACCAACATGCAGTGTTTCCTTGATTGAATTAGCTCTCACACCAATATTTGCATCTAGAGCCTTTGCATTGGGGGCTATCTGAAAACGGCTGTGGCGCTGAAGTTGCCTGTGAATGTGGAGTTGGTGGCATGTGAAACCCGCATGTGGAGCATTCGTTTGTGTGGGATGCTGACCAAGCTTCATTTCAGTCCTAGGCATACAAAGGGCACTAAGCATTGAGTGTGAAAACTGAGTTTCCTTGAGAGCTGCTTGGAAGCCTGATGGTGTGTGAAGTTAGTGAGCCAAATGGAGTTGTACTCCCACAAGAACCACTCGGCTGATCCTTCTTCAATATGCCCTTCACCAACATGCAGTGTTTCCTTGATTGAATTAGCTCTCACACCAATATTTGCGTCTAGAGCCTTTGCATTGAGGGCTATCTGAAAACGGCTGTGGCGCTGAAGTTGCCTGTGAATGTGGAGTTGGTGGCATGTGAAACCCGCATGTGGAGCATTCGTTTGTGTGGGATGCTCTACCAGGTTCATTTCAGTCCTAGCCATACAAAGGGCACTAAGCATAGAGTGTGAAAACTGAGTTTCCTTGAGAGCTGCTTGGAAGCCTGATGGTGTGTGAAGTTAGTGAGCCAAATGGAGTTGTTCTCCCACAAGAACCACTCGGCTGATCCTTCTTCAATATGCCCTTCACCAACATGCAGTGTTTCCTTGATTGAATTAGCTCTCACACCAATATTTGCGTCTAGAGCCTTTGCATTGAGGGCTATCTGAAAACGGCTGTGGCGCTGAAGTTGCCTGTGAATGTGGAGTTGGTGGCATGTGAAACCCGCATGTGGAGCATTCGTTTGTGTGGGATGCTCTACCAGGTTCATTCCCAGATAATGCACTAATCGGGCACTAAGCATAGAGTGTGAAAACTGAGTTTCCTTGAGAGCTGCTTGGAAGCCTGATGGTGTGTGAAGTTAGTGAGCCAAATGGAGTTGTTCTCCCACAAGAACCACTCGGCTGATCCTTCTTCAATATGCCTTTCACCAACATGCAGTGTTTCCTTGATTGAATTAGCTCTCACACCAATATTTGCATCTAGAGCCTTTGCATTGAGGGCTATCTGAAAACGGCTGTGGCGCTGAAGTTGCCTGTGAATGTGGAGTTGGTGGCATGTGAAACCCGCATGTGGAGCATTCGTTTGTGTGGGATGCTGACCAAGCTTCATTTCAGTCCTAGGCATACAAAGGGCACTAAGCATTGAGTGTGAAAACTGAGTTTCCTTGAGAGCTGCTTGGAAGCCTGATGGTGTGTGAAGTTAGTGAGCCAAATGGAGTTGTACTCCCACAAGAACCACTCGGCTGATCCTTCTTCAATATGCCCTTCACCAACATGCAGTGTTTCCTTGATTGAATTAGCTCTCACACCAATATTTGCGTCTAGAGCCTTTGCATTGAGGGCTATCTGAAAACGGCTGTGGCGCTGAAGTTGCCTGTGAATGTGGAGTTGGTGGCATGTGAAACCCGCATGTGGAGCATTCGTTTGTGTGGGATGCTCTACCAGGTTCATTTCAGTCCTAGCCATACAAAGGGCACTAAGCATAGAGTGTGAAAACTGAGTTTCCTTGAGAGCTGCTTGGAAGCCTGATGGTGTGTGAAGTTAGTGAGCCAAATGGAGTTGTTCTCCCACAAGAACCACTCGGCTGATCCTTCTTCAATATGCCCTTCACCAACATGCAGTGTTTCCTTGATTGAATTAGCTCTCACACCAATATTTGCGTCTAGAGCCTTTGCATTGAGGGCTATCTGAAAACGGCTGTGGCGCTGAAGTTGCCTGTGAATGTGGAGTTGGTGGCATGTGAAACCCGCATGTGGAGCATTCGTTTGTGTGGGATGCTCTACCAGGTTCATTCCCAGATAATGCACTAATCGGGCACAAAGCATAGAGTGTGAAAACTGAGTTTCCTTGAGAGCTGCTTGGAAGCCTGATGGTGTGTGAAATTAGTGAGGCAAATGGAGTTGTTCTCCCACAAGAACCACTCGGCTGATCCTTCTTCAATATGCCCTTCACCAACATGCAGTGTTTCCTTGATTGAATTAGCTCTCACACCAATATTTGCGTCTAGAGCCTTTGCATTGAGGGCTATCTGAAACCGGCTGTGGCGCTGAAGTTGCCTGTGAATGTGGAGTTGGTGGCATGTGAAACCCGCATGTGGAGCATTCGTTTGTGTGGGATGCTGACCAAGCTTCATTTCAGTCCTAGGCATACAAAGGGCACTAAGCATTGAGTGTGAAAACTGAGTTTCCTTGAGAGCTGCTTGGAAGCCTGATGGTGTGTGAAGTTAGTGAGCCAAATGGAGTTGTTCTCCCACAAGAACCACTCGGCTGATCCTTCTTCAATATGCCCTTCACCAACATGCAGTGTTTCCTTGATTGAATTAGCTCTCACACCAATATTTGCGTCTAGAGCCTTTGCATTGAGGGCTATCTGAAAACGGCTGTGGCGCTGAAGTTGCCTGTGAATGTGGAGTTGGTGGCATGTGAAACCCGCATGTGGAGCATTCGTTTGTGTGGGATGCTCTACCAGGTTCATTCCTAGATAATGCACTCAAAGGGCACTAAGCATAGAGTGTGAAAACTGAGTTTCCTTGAGAGCTGCTTGGAAGCCTGATGGTGTGTGAAGTTAGTGAGCCAAATGGAGTTGTTCTCCCACAAGAACCACTCGGCTGATCCTTCTTCAATATGCCCTTCACCAAAATGCAGTGTTTCCTTGATTGAATTAGCTCTCACACCAATATTTGCGTCTAGAGCCTTTGCATTGAGGGCTATCTGAAAACGGCTGTGGCGCTGAAGTTGCCTGTGAATGTGGAGTTGGTGGCATGTGAAACCCGCATGTGGAGCATTCGTTTGTGTGGGATGCTCTACCAGGTTCATTCCCAGATAATGCACTCAAAGGGCACTAAGCATAGAGTGTGAAAACTGAGTTTCCTTGAGAGCTGCTTGGAAGCCTGATGGTGTGTGAAGTTAGTGAGCCAAATGGAGTTGTTCTCCCACAAGAACCACTCGGCTGATCCTTCTTCAATATGCCCTTCACCAACATGCAGTGTTTCCTTGATTGAATTAGCTCTCACACCAATATTTGCGTCTAGAGCCTTTGCATTGAGGGCTATCTGAAAACGGCTGTGGCGCTGAAATTGCCTGTGAATGTGGAGTTGGTGGCATGTGAAACCCGCATGTGGAGCATTCATTTGTGTGGGATGCTGACTAAGCTTCATTTCAGTCCTAGGCACACAAAGGGCACTAAGCATAGAGTGTGAAAACTGAGTTTCCTTGAGAGCTGCTTGGAAGCCTGATGGTGTGTGAAGTTAGTGAGCCAAATGGAGTTGTTCTCCCACAAGAACCACTCGGCTGATCCTTCTTCAATATGCCCTTCACCAACATGCAGTGTTTCCTTGATTGAATTAGCTCTCACACCAATATTTGCGTCTAGAGCCTTTGCATTGAGGGCTATCTGAAAACGGCTGTGGCGCTGAAGTTGCCTGTGAATGTGGAGTTGGTGGCATGTGAAACCCGCATGTGGAGCATTCGTTTGTGTGGGATGCTGACCAAGCTTCATTTCAGTCCTAGGCACACAAAGAGCACTAAGCATAGAGTGTGAAAACTGAGTTTCCTTGAGAGCTGCTTGGAAGCCTGATGGTGTGTGAAGTTAGTGAGCCAAATGGAGTTGTTCTCCCACAAGAACCACTCGGCTGATCCTTCTTCAATATGCCCTTCACCAACATGCAGTGTTTCTTTGATTGAATTAGCTCTCACACCAATATTTGCGTCTAGAGCCTTTGCATTGAGGGCTATCTGAAAACGGCTGTGGCGCTGAAGTTGCCTGTGAATGTGGAGTTGGTGGCATGTGAAACCCGCATGTGGAGCATTCGTTGGTGTGGGATGCTGACCAAGCTTCATTTCAGTCCTAGGCACACAAAGGGCACTAAGCATAGAGTGTGAAAACTGAGTTTCCTTGAGAGCTGCTTGGAAGCCTGATGGTGTGTGAAGTTAGTGAGCCAAATGGAGTTGTTCTCCCACAAGAACCACTCGGCTGATCCTTCTTCAATATGCCCTTCACCAACATGCAGTGTTACCTTGATTGAATTAGCTCTCACACCAATATTTGCGTCTAGAGCCTTTGCATTGAGGGCTATCTGAAAACGGCTGTGGCGCTGAAGTTGCCTGTGAATGTGGAGTTGGTGGCATGTGAAACCCGCATGTGGAGCATTCGTTTGTGTGGGATGCTGACCAAGCTTCATTTCAGTCCTAGGCACACAAAGAGCACTAAGCATAGAGTGTGAAAACTGAGTTTCCTTGAGAGCTGCTTGGAAGCCTGATGGTGTGTGAAGTTAGTGAGCCAAATGGAGTTGTTCTCCCACAAGAACCACTCGGCTGATCCTTCTTCAATATGCCCTTCACCAACATGCAGTGTTTCCTTGATTGAATTAGCTCTCACACCAATATTTGCGTCTAGAGCCTTTGCATTGAGGGCTATCTGAAAACGGCTGTGGCGCTGAAGTTGCCTGTGAATGTGGAGTTGGTGGCATGTGAAACCCGCATGTGGAGCATTCGTTTGTGTGGGATGCTCTACTAGGTTCATTCCTAGATAATGCACTCAAAGGGCACTAAGCATAGAGTGTGAAAACTGAGTTTCCTTGAGAGCTGCTTGGAAGCCTGATGGTGTGTGAAGTTAGTGAGCCAAATGAAGTTGTTCTCCCACAAGAACCACTCGGCTGATCCTTCTTCAATATGCCCTTCACCAACATGCAGTGTTTCCTTGATTGAATTAGCTCTCACACCAATATTTGCGTCTAGAGCCTTTGCATTGAGGGCTATCTGAAAACGGCTGTGGCGCTGAAGTTGCCTGTGAATGTGGAGTTGGTGGCATGTGAAACCCGCATGTGGAGCATTCGTTTGTGTGGGATGCTGACCAAGCTTCATTACAGTCCTAGGCACACAAAGGACACTAAGCATAGAGTGTGAAAACTGAGTTTCCTTGAGAGCTGCTTGGAAGCCTGATGGTGTGTGAAGTTAGTGAGCCAAATGGAGTTGTTCTCCCACAAGAACCACTCGGCTGATCCTTCTTCAATATGCCCTTCACCAACATGCAGTGTTTCCTTGATTGAATTAGCTCTCACACCAATATTTGCGTCTAGAGCCTTTGCATTGAGGGCTATCTGAAAACGGCTGTGGCGCTGAAGTTACCTGTGAATGTGGAGTTGGTGGCATGTGAAACCCGCATGTGGAGCATTCGTTTGTGTGGGATGCTCTACCAGGTTCATTCCTAGATAATGCACTCAAAGGGCACTAAGCATAGAGTGTGAAAACTGAGTTTCCTTGAGAGCTGCTTGGAAGCCTGATGGTGTGTGAAGTTAGTGAGCCAAATGGAGTTGTTCTCCCACAAGAACCACTCGGCTGATCCTTCTTCAATATGCCCTTCACCAACATGCAGTGTTTCCTTGATTGAATTAGCTCTCACACCAATATTTGCGTCTAGAGCCTTTGCATTGAGGGCTATCTGAAAACGGCTGTGGCGCTGAAATTGCCTGTGAATGTGGAGTTGGTGGCATGTGAAACCCGCATGTGGAGCATTCGTTTGTGTGGGATGCTGACCAAGCTTCATTTCAGTCCTAGGCACACAAAGGGCACTAAGCATAGAGTGTGAAAACTGAGTTTCCTTGAGAGCTGCTTGGAAGCCTGATGGTGTGTGAAGTTAGTGAGCCAAATGGAGTTGTTCTCCCACAAGAACCACTCGGCTGATCCTTCTTCAATATGCCCTTCACCAACATGCAGTGTTTCCTTGATTGAATTAGCTCTCACACCAATATTTGCGTCTAGAGCCTTTGCATTGAGGGCTATCTGAAAACGGCTGTGGCGCTGAAGTTGCCTGTGAATGTGGAGTTGGTGGCATGTGAAACCCGCATGTGGAGCATTCGTACGTGTGGGATGCTCTACCAGGTTCATTCCTAGATAATGCACTCAAAGGGCACTAAGCATAGAGTGTGAAAACTGAGTTTCCTTGAGAGCTGCTTGGAAGCCTGATGGTGTGTGAAGTTAGTGAGCCAAATGGAGTTGTTCTCCCACAAGAACCACTCGGCTGATCCTTCTTCAATATGCCCTTCACCAAAATGCAGTGTTTCCTTGATTGAATTAGCTCTCACACCAATATTTGCGTCTAGAGCCTTTGCATTGAGGGCTATCTGAAAACGGCTGTGGCGCTGAAGTTGCCTGTGAATGTGGAGTTGGTGGCATGTGAAACCCGCATGTGGAGCATTCGTTTGTGTGGGATGCTCTACCAGGTTCATTCCCAGATAATGCACTAATCGGACACTAAGCATAGAGTGTGAAAACTGAGTTTCCTTGAGAGCTGCTTGGAAGCCTGATGGTGTGTGAAGTTAGTGAGCCAAATGGAGTTGTTCTCCCACAAGAACCACTCGGCTGATCCTTCTTCAATATGCCCTTCACCAACATGCAGTGTTTCTTTGATTGAATTAGCTCTCACACCAATATTTGCGTCTAGAGCCTTTGCATTGAGGGCTATCTGAAAACGGCTGTGGCGCTGAAGTTGCCTGTGAATGTGGAGTTGGTGGCATGTGAAACCCGCATGTGGAGCATTCGTTGGTGTGGGATGCTGACCAAGCTTCATTTCAGTCCTAGGCACACAAAGGGCACTAAGCATAGAGTGTGAAAACTGAGTTTCCTTGAGAGCTGCTTGGAAGCCTGATGGTGTGTGAAGTTAGTGAGCCAAATGGAGTTGTTCTCCCACAAGAACCACTCGGCTGATCCTTCTTCAATATGCCCTTCACCAACATGCAGTGTTACCTTGATTGAATTAGCTCTCACACCAATATTTGCGTCTAGAGCCTTTGCATTGAGGGCTATCTGAAAACGGCTGTGGCGCTGAAGTTGCCTGTGAATGTGGAGTTGGTGGCATGTGAAACCCGCATGTGGAGCATTCGTTTGTGTGGGATGCTGACCAAGCTTCATTTCAGTCCTAGGCACACAAAGAGCACTAAGCATAGAGTGTGAAAACTGAGTTTCCTT
>NW_026699603.1:0-88576 GCF_030435755.1 Ochotona princeps
TGAGTTGTTCTCCCACAAGAACCACTCGGCTGATCCTTCTTCAATATGCCCTTCACTAACATGCAGTGTTTCCTTGATTGAATTAGCTCTCACACCAATATTCGCGTCTAGAGCCTTTGCATTGAGGGCTATCTGAAAACGGCTGTGGCGCTGAAGTTGCCTGTGAATGTGGAGTTGGTGGCATGTGAAACCCGCATGTGGAGCATTCGTTTGTGTGGGATGCTCTACCAGGTTCATTTCAGTCCTAGGCACTCATAGGGCACTAAGCATAGAGTGTGAAAACTGAGTTCCTTGAGAGCTGCTTGGAAGCCTGATGGTGTGTGAAGTTAGGGAGCCAAATGGAGTTGTTCTCCCACAAGAACCACTCGGCTGATCCTTCTTCAATATGCCCTTCACCAACATGCAGTGTTTCCTTGATTGAATTAGCTCTCACACCAATATTTGCGTCTAGAGCCTTTGCATTGAGGGCTATCTGAAAACGGCTGTGGCGCTGAAGTTGCCTGTGAATGTGGAGTTGGTGGCATGTGAAACCCGCATGTGGAGCATTCGTTTGTGTGGGATGCTCTACCAGGTTCATTCCTAGATAATGCACTCAAAGGGCACTAAGCATAGAGTGTGAAAACTGAGTTTCCTTGAGAGCTGCTTGGAAGCCTGATGGTGTGTGAAGTTAGTGAGCCAAATGGAGTTGTTCTCCCACAAGAACCACTCAGCTGATCCTTCTTCAATATGCCCTTCACTAACATGCAGTGTTTCCTTGATTGAATTAGCTCTCACACCAATATTTGCGTCTAGAGCCTTTGCATTGAGGGCTATCTGAAAACGGCTGTGGCGCTGAAGTTGCCTGTGAATGTGGAGTTGGTGGCATGTGAAACCCGCATGTGGAGCATTCGTTTGTGTGGGATGCTCTACCAGGTTCATTCCTAGATAATGCACTCAAAGGGCACTAAGCATAGAGTGTGAAAACTGAGTTTCCTTGAGAGCTGCTTGGAAGCCTGATGGTGTGTGAGTTAGTGAGCCAAATGGAGTTGTTCTCCCACAAGAACCACTCGGCTGATCCTTCTTCAATATGCCCTTCACTAACATGCAGTGTTTCCTTGATTGAATTAGCTCTCACACCAATATTTGCGTCTAGAGCCTTTGCATTGAGGGCTATCTGAAAACGGCTGTGGCGCTGAAGTTGCCTGTGAATGTGGAGTTGGTGGCATGTGAAACCGCATGTGGAGCATTCATTTGTGTGGGATGCTCTACTCCAGGTTCAATTCAGTCCTAGGCACTCATAGGGCACTAAGCATAGAGTGTGAAAACTGAGTTTCCTGACAGCTGCTTGGAAGCCTGATGGTGTGTGAAGTTAGGGAGCCAAATGGAGTTGTTCTCCCACAAGAACCACTCGGCTGATCCTTCTTCAATATGCCCTTCACCAACATGCAGTGTTTCCTTGATTGAATTAGCTCTCACACCAATATTGCGTCTAGAGCCTTGCATTGAGGGCTATCTGAAACGGCTGTGGCGCTGAAGTTGCCTGTGAATGTGGAGTTGGTGGCATGTGAAACCCGCATGTGGAGCATTCGTTTGTGTGGGATGCTCTACCAGGTTCATTCCTAGATAATGCACTCAAAGGGCACTAAGCATAGAGTGTGAAAACTGAGTTTCCTGAGAGCTGCTTGGAAGCCTGATGGTGTGTGAAGTTAGTGAGCCAAATGGAGTTGTTCTCCCACAAGAACCACTCGGCTGATCCTTCTTCAATATGCCCTTCACCAACATGCAGTGTTTCCTTGATTGAATTAGCTCTCACACCAATATTTGCGTCTAGAGCCTTTGCATTGAGGGCTATCTGAAAACGGCTGTGGCGCTGAAGTTGCCTGTGAATGTGGAGTTGGTGGCATGTGAAACCCGCATGTGGAGCATTCGTTTGTGTGGGATGCTCTACCAGGTATCATTTCAGTCCTAGGCACTCTAGGGCACTAAGCATAGAGTGTGAAAACTGAGTTTCCTTGAGAGCTGCTTGGAAGCTGATGGTGTGTGAAGTTAGTGAGCCAAATGGAGTTGTTCTCCCACAAGATCCACTCGGCTGATCCTTCTTCAATATGCCCTTCACCAACATGCAGTGTTTCCTTGATTGAATTAGCTCTCACACCAATATTTGCGTCTAGAGCCTTTGCATTGAGGGCTATCTGAAAACGGCTGTGGCGCTGAAGTTGCCTGTGAATGTGGAGTTGGTGGCATGTGAAACCCGCATGTGGAGCATTCGTTTGTGTGGGATGCTCTACCAGGTTCATTCCTAGATAATGCACTCAAAGAGCACTAAGCATAGAGAGTGAAAACTGAGTTTCCTTGAGAGCTGCTTGGAAGCCTGATGGTGTGTGAAGTTAGTGAGCCAAATGGAGTTGTTCTCCACAAGAACCACTTGGCTGATCCTTCTTCAATATGCCCTTCACCAACATGCAGTGTTTCCTTGATTGAATTAGCTCTCACACCAATATTTGCGTCTAGAGCCTTTGCATTGAGGGCTATCTGAAAACGGCTGTGGCGCTGAAGTTGCCTGTGAATGTGGAGTTGGTGGCATGTGAAACCCGCATGTGGAGCATTCGTTTGTGTGGGATGCTCTACCAGGTTCATTCCTAGATAATGCACACAAAGGGCACTAAGCATAGAGTGTGAAAACTGAGTTTCCTTGAGAGCTGCTTGGAAGCCTGATGGTGTGTGAAGTTAGTTAGCCAAATGGAGACTGTTCTCCCACAAGAACCACTCGGCTGATCCTTCTTCAATATGCCCTTCACCAACATGCAGTGTTTCCTTGATTGAATTAGCTCTCACACCAATATTTGCGTCTAGAGCCTTTGCATTGAGGGCTATCTGAAAACGGCTGTGGCGCTGAAGTTGCCTGTGAATGTGGAGTTGGTGGCATGTGAAACCCGCATGTGGAGCATTCGTTTGTGTGGGATGCTCTACCAGGTTCATTCCTAGATAATGCACTCAAGGGGCACTAAGCATAGAGTGTGAAAACTGAGTTTCCTTGAGAGCTGCTTGGAAGGCCTGATGGTGTGTGAAGTTAGTGAGCCAAATGGAGTTGTTCTCCCACAAGAACCACTCGGCTGATCCTTCTTCAATATGCCCTTCACCAACATGCAGTGTTTCCTTGATTGAATTAGCTCTCACACCAATATTTGCGTCTAGAGCCTTTGCATTGAGGGCTATCTGAAAACGGCTGTGCGCTGATGTTGCCTGTGAATGTGGAGTTGGTGGCATGTGAAACCCGCATGTGGAGCATTCGTTTGTGTGGGATGCTGACCAAGGTTCATTTCGTCCAAGGCACACAAAGGGCACTAAGCATAGAGTGTGAAAACTGAGTTTCCTTGAGAGCTGCTTGGAAGCCTGATGGTGTGTGAAGTTAGTGAGCCAAATGGAGTTGTTCTCCCACAAGAACCACTCGGCTGATCCTTCTTCAATATGCCCTTCACCAACATGCAGTGTTTCCTTGATTGAATTAGCTCTCACACAAATATTTGCGTCTAGAGCCTTTGCATTGAGGGCTATCTGAAACGGCTGTGGCGCTGAAGTTGCCTGTGAATGTGGAGTTGGTGGGCATGTGAAACCCGCATGTGGAGCATTCGTTTGTGTGGGATGCTCTACCAGGTTCATTCCTAGATAATGCACTCAAAGGGCACTAAGCATAGAGTGTGAAAACTGAGTTTCCTTGAGAGCTGCTTGGAGCCTGATGGTGTGTGAACTTAGTGAGCCAAATGGAGTTGTTCTCCCACAAGAACCACTCGGCTGATCCTTCTTCAATATGCCCTTCACCAACATGCAGTGTTTCCTTGATTGAATTAGCTCTCACACCAATATTTGCGTCTAGAGCCTTTGCATTGAGGGCTATCTGAAAACGGCTGTGGCGCTGAAGTTGCCTGAGAATGTGGAGTTGGTGGCATGTGAAACGCGCATGTGGAGCATTCGTTTGTGTGGGATGCTCTACCAGGATCATTCCTAGATAATGCACTCAAAGGGCACTAAGCATAGAGTGTGAAAACTGAGTTTCCTTGAGAGCTGCTTGGAAGCCTGATGGTGTGTGAAGTTAGTGAGCCAAATGGAGTTGTTCTCCCACAAGAACCACTCGGCTGATCCTTCTTCAATATGCCCTTCACCAACATGCAGTGTTTCCTTGATTGAATTAGCTCTCACACCAATATTTGCGTCTAGAGCCTTTGCTTTGAGGGCTATCTGAAAACGGCTGTGGCGCTGAAGTTGCCTGTGAATGTGGAGTTGGTGGCATGTGAAACCCGCATGTGGAGCATTCGTTTGTGTGGGATGCTCTACCAAGCTTCATTTCAGTCCCTGGCACACAAAGGGCACTAAGCATAGAGTGTGAAAACTGAGTTTCCTTGAGAGCTGCTTGGAAGCCTGATGGTGTGTGAAGTTAGTGAGCCAAATGGAGTTGTTCTCCCACAAGAACCACTTGGCTGATCCTTCTTCAATATGCCCTTCACCAACATGCAGTGTTTCCTTGATTGAATTAGCTCTCACACCAATATTTGCGTCTAGAGCCTTTGCATTGAGGGCTATCTGAAAACGGCTGTGGCGCTGAAGTTGCCTGTGAATGTGGAGTTGGTGGCATGTGAAACCCGCATGTGGAGCATTCGTTTGTGTGGGATGCTCTACCAGGTTCATTCCTAGATAATGCACTCAAGGGGCACTAAGCATAGAGTGTGAAAACTGAGTTTCCTTGAGAGCTGCTTGGAAGCCTGATGGTGTGTGAAGTTAGTGAGCCAAATGGAGTTGTTCTCCCACAAGAACCACTCGGCTGATCCTTCTTCAATATGCCCTTCACCAACATGCAGTGTTTCCTTCATTGAATTAGCTCTCACACCAATATTTGCGTCTAGAGCCTTTGCATTGAGGGCTATCTGAAAACGGCTGTGGCGCTGATGTTGCCTGTGAATGTGGAGTTGGTGGCATGTGAAACCCGAATGTGGAGCATTCGTTTGTGTGGGATGCTGACCAAGGTTCATTTCTGTCCAAGGCACACAAAGGGCACTAAGCATAGAGTGTGAAAACTGAGTTTCCTTGAGAGCTGCTTGGAAGCCTGATGGTGTGTGAAGTTAGTGAGCCAAATGGAGTTGTTCTCCCACAAGAACCACTCGGCTGATCCTTCTTCAATATGCCCTTCACCAACATGCAGTGTTTCCTTGATTGAATTAGCTCTCACACCAATATTTGCGTCTAGAGCCTTTGCATTGAGGGCTATCTGAAAACGGCTGTGGCGCTGAAGTTGCCTGTGAATGTGGAGTTGGTGGCATGTGAAACCCGCATGTGGAGCATTCGTTTGTGTGGGATGCTCTACCAGGTTCATTCCTAGATAATGCACTCAAAGGGCACTAAGCATAGAGTGTGAAAACTGAGTTTCCTTGAGAGCTGCTTGGAAGCCTGATGGTGTGTGAAGTTAGTGAGCCAAATGGAGTTGTTCTCCCACAAGAACCACTCGGCTGATCCTTCTTCAATATGCCCTTCACCAACATGCAGTGTTTCCTTGATTGAATTAGCTCTCACACCAATATTTGCGACTAGAGCCTTTGCATTGAGGGCTATCTGAAAACGGCTGTGGCGCTGAAGTTGCCTGTGAATGTGGAGTTGGTGGCATGTGAAACCCGCATGTGGAGCATTCGTTTGTGTGGGATGCTCTACCAGGTTCATTCCTAGATAATGCACTCAAGGGGCACTAAGCATAGAGTGTGAAAACTGAGTTTCCTTGAGAGCTGCTTGGAAGCCTGATGGTGTGTGAAGTTAGTGAGCCAAATGGAGTTGTTCTCCCACAAGAACCACTCGGCTGATCCTTCTTCAATATGCCCTTCACCAACATGCAGTGTTTCCTTGATTGAATTAGCTCTCACACCAATATTTGCGTCTAGAGCCTTTGCATTGAGGGCTATCTGAAAACGGCTGTGGCGCTGATGTTGCCTGTGAATGTGGAGTTGGTGGCATGTGAAACCCGCATGTGGAGCATTCGTTTGTGTGGGATGCTCTACCAGGTTCATTCCTAGATAATGCACTCAAAGGGCACTAAGCATAGAGTGTGAAAACTGAGTTTCCTTGAGAGCTGCTTGGAAGCCTGATGGTGTGTGAAGTTAGTGAGCCAAATGGAGTTGTTCTCCCACAAGAACCACTCGGCTGATCCTTCTTCAATATGCCCTTCACCAACATGCAGTGTTTCCTTGATTGAATTAGCTCTCACACCAATATTTGCGTCTAGAGCCTTTGCATTGAGGGCTATCTGAAAACGGCTGTGGCGCTGAAGTTGCCTGTGAATGTGGAGTTGGTGGCATGTGAAACCCGCATGTGGAGCATTCGTTTGTGTGGGATGCTGACCAAGCTTCATTTCAGTCCTAGGCACACAAAGGGCACTAAGCATAGAGTGTGAAAACTGAGTTTCCTTGAGAGCTGCTTGGAAGCCTGATGGTGTGTGAAGTTAGTGAGCCAAATGGAGTTGTTCTCCCACAAGAACCACTCGGCTGATCCTTCTTCAATATGCCCTTCACCAACATGCAGTGTTTCCTTGATTGAATTAGCTCTCACACCAATATTTGCGTCTAGAGCCTTTGCATTGAGGGCTATCTGAAAACGGCTGTGGCGCTGAAGTTGCCTGTGAATGTGGAGTTGGTGGCATGTGAAACCCGCATGTGGAGCATTCGTTTGTGTGGGATGCTCTACCAGGTTCATTCCTAGATAATGCACTCAAGGGGCACTAAGCATAGAGTGTGAAAACTGAGTTTCCTTGAGAGCTGCTTGGAAGCCTGATGGTGTGTGAAGTTAGTGAGCCAAATGGAGTTGTTCTCCCACAAGAACCACTCGGCTGATCCTTCTTCAATATGCCCTTCACCAACATGCAGTGTTTCCTTGATTGAATTAGCTCTCACACCAATATTTGCGTCTAGAGCCTTTGCATTGAGGGCTATCTGAAAACGGCTGTGGCGCTGATGTTGCCTGTGAATGTGGAGTTGGTGGCATGTGAAACCCGAATGTGGAGCATTCGTTTGTGTGGGATGCTGACCAAGGTTCATTTCTGTCCAAGGCACACAAAGGGCACTAAGCATAGAGTGTGAAAACTGAGTTTCCTTGAGAGCTGCTTGGAAGCCTGATGGTGTGTGAAGTTAGTGAGCCAAATGGAGTTGTTCTCCCACAAGAACCACTCGGCTGATCCTTCTTCAATATGCCCTTCACCAACATGCAGTGTTTCCTTGATTGAATTAGCTCTCACACCAATATTTGCGTCTAGAGCCTTTGCATTGAGGGCTATCTGAAAACGGCTGTGGCGCTGAAGTTGCCTGTGAATGTGGAGTTGGTGGCATGTGAAACCCGCATGTGGAGCATTCGTTTGTGTGGGATGCTCTACCAGCTTCATTCCTAGATAATGCACTCAAAGGGCACTAAGCATAGAGTGTGAAAACTGAGTTTCCTTGAGAGCTGCTTGGAAGCCTGATGGTGTGTGAAGTTAGTGAGCCAAATGGAGTTGTTCTCCCACAAGAACCACTCGGCTGATCCTTCTTCAATATGCCCTTCACCAACATGCAGTGTTTCCTTGATTGAATTAGCTCTCACACCAATATTTGCGTCTAGAGCCTTTGCATTGAGGGCTATCTGAAAACGGCTGTGGCGCTGAAGTTGCCTGTGAATGTGGAGTTGGTGGCATGTGAAACCCGCATGTGGAGCATTCGTTTGTGTGGGATGCTGACCAAGCTTCATTTCAGTCCTAGGCACACAAAGGGCACTAAGCATAGAGTGTGAAAACTGAGTTTCCTTGAGAGCTGCTTGGAAGCCTGATGGTGTGTGAAGTTAGTGAGCCAAATGGAGTTGTTCTCCCACAAGAACCACTTGGCTGATCCTTCTTCAATATGCCCTTCACCAACATGCAGTGTTTCCTTGATTGAATTAGCTCTCACACCAATATTTGCGTCTAGAGCCTTTGCATTGAGGGCTATCTGAAAACGGCTGTGGCGCTGAAGTTGCCTGAGAATGTGGAGTTGGTGGCATGTGAAACCCGCATGTGGAGCATTCGTTTGTGTGGGATGCTCTACCAGGTTCATTCCCAGATAATGCACTCAAGGGGCACTAAGCATAGAGTGTGAAAACTGAGTTTCCTTGAGAGCTGCTTGGAAGCCTGATGGTGTGTGAAGTTAGTGAGCCAAATGGAGTTGTTCTCCCACAAGAACCACTCGGCTGATCCTTCTTCAATATGCCCTTCACCAACATGCAGTGTTTCCTTGATTGAATTAGCTCTCACACCAATATTTGCGTCTAGAGCCTTTGCATTGAGGGCTATCTGAAAACGGCTGTGGCGCTGATGTTGCCTGTGAATGTGGAGTTGGTGGCATGTGAAACCCGAATGTGGAGCATTCGTTTGTGTGGGATGCTGACCAAGGTTCATTTCTGTCCAAGGCACACAAAGGGCACTAAGCATAGAGTGTGAAAACTGAGTTTCCTTGAGAGCTGCTTGGAAGCCTGATGGTGTGTGAAGTTAGTGAGCCAAATGGAGTTGTTCTCCCACAAGAACCACTCGGCTGATCCTTCTTCAATATGCCCTTCACCAACATGCAGTGTTTCCTTGATTGAATTAGCTCTCACACCAATATTTGCGTCTAGAGCCTTTGCATTGAGGGCTATCTGAAAACGGCTGTGGCGCTGAAGTTGCCTGTGAATGTGGAGTTGGTGGCATGTGAAACCCGCATGTGGAGCATTCGTTTGTGTGGGATGCTCTACCAGGTTCATTCCTAGATAATGCACTCAAAGGGCACTAAGCATAGAGTGTGAAAACTGAGTTTCCTTGAGAGCTGCTTGGAAGCCTGATGGTGTGTGAAGTTAGTGAGCCAAATGGAGTTGTTCTCCCACAAGAACCACTCGGCTGATCCTTCTTCAATATGCCCTTCACCAACATGCAGTGTTTCCTTGATTGAATTAGCTCTCACACCAATATTTGCGTCTAGAGCCTTTGCATTGAGGGCTATCTGAAAACGGCTGTGGCGCTGAAGTTGCCTGTGAATGTGGAGTTGGTGGCATGTGAAACCCGCATGTGGAGCATTCGTATATGTGGGATGCTCTCCAAGCTTCATTTCAGTCCTAGGCACTCAAATTGCACTAAGCATAGAGTTTGAAAACTGAGTTTCCTTGAGAGCTGCTTGGAAGCCTGATGGTGTGTGAAGTTAGTGAGCCAAATGGAGTTGTTCTCCCACAAGAACCACTCGGCTGATCCTTCTTCAATATGCCCTTCACCAACATGCAGTGTTTCCTTGATTGAATTAGCTCTCACACCAATATTTGCGTCTAGAGCCTTTGCATTGAGGGCTATCTGAAAACGGCTGTGGCGCTGAAGTTGCCTGTGAATGTGGAGTTGGTGGCATGTGAAACCCGCATGTGGAGCATTCGTTTGTGTGGGATGCTCTAGCAGGTTCATTCCTAGATAATGCACTCAAGGGGCACTAAGCATAGAGTGTGAAAACTGAGTTTCCTTGAGAGCTGCTTGGAAGCCTGATGGTGTGTGAAGTTAGTGAGCCAAATGGAGTTGTTCTCCCACAAGAACCACTCGGCTGATCCTTCTTCAATATGCCCTTCACCAACATGCAGTGTTTCCTTGATTGAATTAGCTCTCACACCAATATTTGCGTCTAGAGCCTTTGCATTGAGGGCTATCTGAAAACGGCTGTGGCGCTGATGTTGCCTGTGAATGTGGAGTTGGTGGCATGTGAAACCCGCATGTGGAGCATTCGTTTGTGTGGGATGCTGACCAAGGTTCATTTCTGTCCAAGGCACACAAAGGGCACTAAGCATAGAGTGTGAAAACTGAGTTTCCTTGAGAGCTGCTTGGAAGCCTGATGGTGTGTGAAGTTAGTGAGCCAAATGGAGTTGTTCTCCCACAAGAACCACTCGGCTGATCCTTCTTCAATATGCCCTTCACCAACATGCAGTGTTTCCTTGATTGAATTAGCTCTCACACCAATATTTGCGTCTAGAGCCTTTGCATTGAGGGCTATCTGAAAACGGCTGTGGCGCTGAAGTTGCCTGTGAATGTGGAGTTGGTGGCATGTGAAACCCGAATGTGGAGCATTCGTTTGTGTGGGATGCTCTACCAGGTTCATTCCTAGATAATGCACTCAAAGGGCACTAAGCATAGAGTGTGAAAACTGAGTTTCCTTGAGAGCTGCTTGGAAGCCTGATGGTGTGTGAAGTTAGTGAGCCAAATGGAGTTGTTCTCCCACAAGAACCACTCGGCTGATCCTTCTTCAATACGCCCTTCACCAACATGCAGTGTTTCCTTGATTGAATTAGCTCTCACACCAATATTTGCGTCTAGAGCCTTTGCATTGAGGGCTATCTGAAAACGGCTGTGGCGCTGAAGTTGCCTTTGAATGTGGAGTTGGTGGCATGTGAAACCCGCATGTGGAGCATTCGTATATGTTGGATGCTCTCCAAGCTTCATTTCAGTCCTAGGCACTCAAAGGGCACTAAGCATCGAGTTTGAAAACTGAGTTTCCTTGAGAGCTGCTTGGAAGCCTGATGGTGTGTGAAGTTAGTGAGCCAAATGGAGTTGTTCTCCCACAAGAACCACTCGGCTGATCCTTCTTCAATATGCCCTTCACCAACATGCAGTGTTTCCTTGATTGAATTAGCTCTCACACCAATATTTGCGTCTAGAGCCTTTGCTTTGAGGGCTATCTGAAAACGGCTGTGGCGCTGAAGTTGCCTGTGAATGTGGAGTTGGTGGCATGTGAAACCCGCATGTGGAGCATTCGTTTGTGTGGGATGCTCTACCAGGTTCATTCCTAGATAATGCACTCAAAGGGCACTAAGCATAGAGTGTGAAAACTGAGTTTCCTTGAGAGCTGCTTGGAAGCCTGATGGTGTGTGAAGTTAGTGAGCCAAATGGAGTTGTTCTCCCACAAGAACCACTCGGCTGATCCTTCTTCAATATGCCCTTCACCAACATGCAGTGTTTCCTTGATTGAATTAGCTCTCACACCAATATTTGCATCTAGAGCCTTTGCATTGAGGGCTATCTGAAAACGGCTGTGGTGCTGAAGTTCCTGTGAATGTGGAGTTGGTGGCATGTGAAACCCGCATGTGGAGCATTCGTTTGTGTGGGATGCTGACCAAGCTTCTTTTCAGTCCTAGGAACACAAAGGGCACTAAGCATAGAGTGTGAAACCTTAGTTTCCTTGAGAGCTGCTTGGAAGCCTGATGGTGTGTGAAGTTAGTGAGCCAAATCGAGTTGTTCTCCCACAAGAACCACTCGGCTGATCCTTCTTCAATATGCCCTTCACCAACATGCAGTGTTTCCTTGATTGAATTAGCTCTCACACCAATATTTGCGTCTAGAGCCTTTGCATTGAGGGCTATCTGAAAACTGCTGTGGCGCTGAAGTTGCCTGTGAATGTGGAGTTGGTGGCATGTGAAACCCGCATGTGGAGCATTCGTTTGTGTGGGATGCTCTACCAGGTTCATTCCTAGATAATGCACTCAAAGGGCACTACACATAGAGTGTGAAAACTGAGTTTCCTTGAGAGCTGCTTGGAAGCCTGATGGTGTGTGAAGTTAGTGAGCCAAATGGAGTTGTTCTCCCACAAGAACCACTCGGTTAATCCTTCTTCAATATGCCCTTCACCAACATGCAGTGTTTCGTGCGAAACGGTTCTAATGGTGATGGTGTGTGAGGTAGTGACCTGAGTGGAGTTCGTCTCACACAAGAAACTCTCTGCCCATTGATGTTGAGTAAAAGCCTCATCCACATGCTGTGTTGTGTCCGTATAGCTACCATGTATTTAAAGCTGAAGTTGATGGAAGAGACCTGCATTTCAAGGCTAGCTGAAAATTGCCTTGGCGATGAATGTATCTCTGAACCTGGAGTTCATTGCATTTCAATGGAGCAGTTACTGCTTTGCTTTGTCTGGAATCGTATAAAGCTCAATTTTCACACAGTGCGTTTTATGGCAAATACGCACAGAGTTACAAACCGGGGTTTTCGTGCGAAACGGGTCTAATGGTGATGGTGTGTGAGATTAGTGACCTGAGTGGAGTTGGTCTCACACAAGAAACATTGTGCCCTTTTGTGTTGAGTAAAAGCCTCATCCACATGCTGTGTTGTGTCCCTATAGCTAACATGTACTTGTTGCTGGAGCTGATGCCAGAGCCTTGCATTTCAAGGCTAGCTGAAAATTACCTTGGCGATGAAGGTATCTCTGAACGTGGAGTTCATTGCATTTCAATGGAACAGTTACTGCTTTGCTTTGTCTGGAATCGTATAAAGCTCAATTTTCACACAGTGCGTTTTATGGCAAATACGCACAGAGTTACGAAACAGGGTTTTCGTGCGAAACGGGTCTAATTGTGATGGTGTGTGAGATTAGTGTCGTGAGTGGAGTTGGTCTCACAAAAGAAACTCTCTGCCCATTGATGTTGAGTAAAAGCCTCATCCACATGCTGTGTTGTGTCCCTATAGCTAACATGCATTTAAAGCTGAAGTTGAAGGAAGAGACCTGCATTTCAAGGCTAGCTGAAAATTGCCTTGGTGATGAAGTGTTCTCTGAACGTGGAGTTCATTGCATTTCAATGGAGCAGTTACAGCTTTGCTTTGTGTGGAATTCTCATAAAGCTTAATTTCAAAACAGTGCGTTTTATGACAAATATGCACAGTGTGACCAAAAGGGTTTTCGTGCGAAACGGGTCTAATGGTGTAAGTGTGTGAGGTTAGCGACTTGAGTGGAGTTGTTCTCACACAAGAAACGTTGTGCCCTTTCGTGTTGAGTGAACGCCTCATCCACATGCTGTGCTGTGTCCCTATAGCTAACATGTAATTGGTGCTGGAGCTGATGCCAGAGACTTGCATTTCAAGGCTAGCTGAAAATTGCCTTGGCGATGGAAGTATCTCTGAACATGGATTTCGTAGCATTTCAATGGAGCAGTTGTAGCTTTGTTTTGTGTGGAATTCTCATAAAGCTCAATTTCAACACAGTGCGTTTTATGGCAAATATGCTCAGTGTTACGAAACAGGGTTTTCGTGCGAAACGGGTCTAAAGGTGTAAGTGTATGAGATTAGTGTCGTGAGTGGAGTTGGTCTCACACAAGAAACATTGTGCCATTTAGTGTTGAGTAAAAGCCTCATCCACATGCTGTGTTGTGTCCATATAGCTAACATGTACTTGGTGCTGGAGCAGATGCCAGAGCCTTGCATTTCAAGGCTAGCTGAAAATTGCCTTGGCGATGAAGGTATCTCTGAACATGGAGTTCGTTGCATTTCAATGGAGCAGTTACAGCTTTGCTTTTTGTGGAATTCTCATAAAGCTCAATTTCAACACAGTGCGTTTTATGCCAAATATGCACAGAGTTACAAAGCAGGGTTTTCGTGCGAAACGGGTCTAATGGTGATGTGTGTGACGTTAGTGACTTGATTGGAGTTGGTCTCACACAAGAAACATTGTGCCCTTTCGTGTTGAAGAAAAGCTACATCCACATGCTGTGTTGTGTCCCTATAGCTAACATGTACTTGGTGCTGGAGCTGATGCCAGAGCCTTGCATTTCAAGGCTAACTGAAAATTGCCTTGGTGATGAAGTGTTCTCTGAACGTGGAGTTCATTGCATTTCAATGGAGCAGTTACTGCTTTGCTTTGTCTGGAATCGTATAAAGCTCAATTTTCACACAGTGCGTTTTATGCCAAATACGCACAGAGTTACAAAGCAGGGTTTTCGTGCGAAATGGGTCTAATGGTGATGGTGTGTGAGATTAGTGTTGTGAGTGGAGTTGGTCTCACACAAGAAACTCTCTGCCCATTGATGTTGAGTAAAAGCCTCATCCACATGCTGTGTTGTGTCCCTATAGCTAACATGTACTTGGTGCTGGAGCTGATGCCAGAGCCTTGCATTTCAAGGCTAGCTGAAAATTGCCTTGGCGATGAAGGTATCTCTGAACGTGGAGTTCATTGCATTTCAATGGAGCAGTTACAGCTTTGCTTTGTCTGGAATTCTCATAAAGCTCAAATTCAAAACAGTGCGTTTTATGACTAATATGCACAGTGTGACCAAAAGGGTTTTCGTGCGAAACGGGTCTAATGGTGATGGTGTGTGAGGTTAGCGACTTGAGTGGAGTTGGTCTCACACAAGAAACATTGTGCCTTTCGTTTTGAGTAACAGCCTCATCCACATGCTGTGCTGTGTCCCTATAGCTAACATGTACTTGGTGCTGGAGCAGATGCCAGAGCCTTGCATTTCAAGGCTAGCTGAAAATTGCCTTGGCGATGGAAGTATCTCTGAACATGGATTTCGTTGCATTTCAATGGAGCAGTTGCAGCTTTGCTTTGTGTGGAATTCTCATAAAGCTCAATTTCAACACAGTGCGTTTTATGGCAAATATGCTCAGTGTTACAAAATAGGGTTTTCGTGCGAAACGGGTCTAATGGTGATGGTGTGTGAGGTTAGTGACCTGAGTGGAGTTGGTCTCACACAAGAAACTCTCTGCCCATTGATGTTGAGTAAAAGCCTCATCCACATGCTGTGTTGTGTCCGTATAGCTACCATGTATTTAAAGCTGAAGTTGATGGAAGAGACCTGCATTTCAAGGCTAGCTGAAAATTGCCTTGGCGATGAAGGTATCTCTGAACGTGGAGTTCATTGCATTGCAATGGAGCAGTTACTGCTTTGCTTTGTCTGGAATCTTATAAAGCTCAATTTCAACACAGTGCGTTTTATGCCAAATACGCACAGAGTTACAAAGCAGGGTTTTCATGCGAAATGGGTCTAATGGTGTAAGTGTATGAGATTAGTGTAGTGAGTGGAGTTGGTCTCACACAAGAAACATTGTGCCATTTAGTGTTGAGTAAAAGCCTCATCCACATGCTGTGTTGTGTCCGTATAGCTACCATGTACTTGGTGCTGGAGCTGATGCCAGAGCCTTGCATTTCAAGGCTAGCTGAAAATTGCCTTGGCGATGAAGGTATCTCTGAACATGGATTTCTTTGCATTTCAATGGAGCAGTTACAGCTTTGCTTTTTGTGGAATTCTCATAAAGCTCAATTTCAACACAGTGCGTTTTATGACAAATACGCACAGAGTTACAAAGCAGTGTTTTCGTGCGACATGGGTCTAATGGTGATGGTGTGTGAGGTTAGTGACTTGATTGGAGTTGGTCTCACACAAGAAACATTGTGCCCTTTCGTGTTGAAGAAAAGCTACATCCACATGCTGTGCTGTGTCCCTATAGCTAATATGTACTTGGTGCTGGAGTTGATGCCAGAGCCTTGCATTTCAAGGCTAGCTGAAAATTGCCTTGGCGATGGAAGTATCTCTGAACATGGATTTCGTAGCATTTCAATGGAGCAGTTGCAGCTTTGTTTTGTGTGGAATTCTCATAAAGCTCAATTTCAACACAGTGCGTTTTATGGCAAATATGCTCAGTGTTACGAAACAGGGTTTTCGTGCGAAACGGGTCTAATGGTGTAAGTGTATGAGATTAGTGTCGTGAGTGGAGTTGGTCTCACACAAGAAACATTGTGCCATTTAGTGTTGAGTAAAAGCCTCATCCACATGCTGTGTTGTGTCCCTATAGCTAACATGTACTTGGTGCTGGAGCTGATGCCAGAGCCTTGCATTTCAAGGCTAGCTGAAAATTGCCTTGGCGATGAAGGTATCTCTGAACGTGGAGTTCGTTGCATTTCAATGGAGCAGTTACAGCTTTGCTTTTTGTGGAATTCTCATAAAGCTCAATTTCAACACAGTGCGTTTTATGCCAAATACGCACAGAGTTACAAAGCAGGGTTTTCGTGCGAAACGGGTCTAATGGTGATGGTGTGTGAGGTTAGTGACTTGATTGGAGTTGGTCTCACACAAGAAACATTGTGCCCATTGATGTTGAAGAAAAGCTACATCCACATGCTGTGCTGTGTCCCTATAGCTAACATGTACTTGGTGCTGGAGCTGATGCCAGAGCCTTGCATTTCAAGGCTAGCTGAAAATTGCCTTGGCGATGAAGGTATCTCTGAACGTGGAGTTCATTGTATTTCAATGGAGCAGTTACAGCTTTGCTTTGTCTGGAATTCTCATAAAGCTCAAATTCAAAACAGTGCGTTTTATGACTAATATTCACAGTGTGACCAAAAGGGTTTTCGTTCGAAACGGGTCTAATGGTGTAGGTGTGTGAGGTTAGCGACTTGAGTGGAGTTGGTCTCACACAAGAAACATTGTGCCTTTCGTTTTGAGTAACAGCCTCATCCACATGCTGTGCTGTGTCCCTATAGCTAACATGTACTTGGTGCTGGAGCAGATGCCAGAGCCTTGCATTTCAAGGCTAGCTGAAAATTGCCTTGGCGATGGAAGTATCTCTGAACATGGAGTTCGTTGCATTTCAATGGAGCAGTTGCAGCTTTGCTTTGTGTGGAATTCTCATAAAGCTCAATTTCAACACAGTGCGTTTTATGGCAAATATGCTCAGTGTTACGAAATAGGGTTTTCGTGCGAAACGGGTCTAATGGTGATGGTGTGTGAGGTAGTGACCTGAGTGGAGTTGGTCTCACACAAGAAACTCTCTGCCCATTGATGTTGAGTAAAAGCCTCATCCACATGCTGTGTTGTGTCCGTATAGCTACCATGTATTTAAAGCTGAAGTTGATGGAAGAGACCTGCATTTCAAGGCTAGCTGAAAATTGCCTTGGCGATGAAGGTATCTCTGAACGTGGAGTTCATTGCATTTCAATGGAGCAGTTACTGCTTTGCTTTGTGTGCAATTCTCATAAAGCTCAATTTCAACACAGTGCGTTTTATGGCAAATACGCACAGAGTTACAAACCAGGGTTTTCGTGCGAAACGGGTCTAATTGTGATGGTGTGTGAGATTAGTGTCGTGAGTGGAGTTGGTCTCACAAAAGAAACTCTCTGCAAATTGATGTTGAGTAAAAGCCTCATCCACATGCTGTGTTGTGTCCCTATAGCTAACATGCATTTAAAGCTGAAGTTGAAGGAAGAGACCTGCATTTCAAGGCTAGCTGAAAATTGCCTTGGCGATGGAAGTATCTCTGAACGTGGAGTTCGTTGCATTTCAATGGAGCAGTTACAGCTTTGCTTTGTGTGGAATTCTCATAAAGCTTAATTTCAAAACAGTGCGTTTTATGGCAAATATGCACAGTGTGACCAAAAGGGTTTTCGTGCGAAACGGGTCTAATGGTGTAAGTGTGTGAGGTTAGCGACTTGAGTGGAGTTGTTCTCACACAAGAAACGTTGTGCCCTTTCGTGTTGAGTGAACGCCTCATCCACATGCTGTGCTGTGTCCCTATAGCTAACATGTAATTGGTGCTGGAGCTGATGCCAGAGACTTGCATTTCAAGGCTAGCTGAAAATTGCCTTGGCGATGGAAGTATCTCTGAACATGGATTTCGTAGCATTTCAATGGAGCAGTTGCAGCTTTGCTTTGTGTGGAATTCTCATAAAGCAGAATTTCAACACAGTGCGTTTTATGGCAAATATGCTCAGTGTTACGAAACAGGGTTTTCGAGCGAAACGGGTCTAAAAGTGTAAGTGTATGAGATTAGTGTCGTGAGTGGAGTTGGTCTCACACAAGAAACTCTCTGCCCATTGATGTTGAGTAAAAGCCTCATCCACATGCTGTGTTGTGTCTGTATAGCTACCATGTATTTAAAGCTGAAGTTGATGGAAGAGACCTGCATTTCAAGGCTAGCTGAAAATTGCCTTGGCGATGGAAGTATCTCTGAACATGGATTTCGTTGCATTTCAATGGGGCAGTTGCAGCTTTGCTTTGTCTGGAATTCTCATAAAGCTCAATTTCAACACAGTGCGTTTTATGGCAAATATGCTCAGTGTTACGAAATAGGGTTTTCGTGCGAAACGGGTCTAATGGTGATGGTTGTGAGATTAGTGACCAGAGTGGAGTTGGTCTCACACAAGAAACTCTCTGCCCATTGATGTTGAGTAAAGGCCTCATCCACATGCTGTTTAGTCCTTATAGCGAACATGTATTTAAAGCCGAAGTTGATGTAAGAGCCTTCCATTTCAAAGCTAACTGAAAATTGCCTTGGTGATGAAGTGTTCTCTGAACGTGGAGTTGGTCGCACTTCAATGGAGCAGTTACAGCTTTGTTTTGTGGTGTATACGCAATAAACCAGTTTTCACTGCAATGCGTTCTATGACCATTACACACACTGTGACGAAATTGTTTTTTCGTGCGAAACGGGTGTAATGGTGATGGTGTGTGAGGTTAGTGTCGTGAGTGGAATTGGTCACACACAAGAAACATTGTGCCCTTTTGTGTTGAATAAAGCCTCATCCACATGCTGTGCTGTGTCCCTATAGCTAACATGTACTTGTTGCTGGAGCTGATGCCAGAGCCTTGCATTTCAAGGCTAGCTGAAAATTGCCTTGGCGATGAAGGTATCTCTGAACGTGGAGTTCATTGCATTTCAATGGAGCAGTTACAGCTTTGCTTTGTCTGGAATTCTCATAAAGCTCAAATTCAAAACAGTGCGTTTTATGGCAAATATGCTCAGTGTTACGAAACAGGGTTTTAGTGCGAAACGGGTCTAATGGTGTAAGTGTGTGAGGTTAGCGACTTGAGTGGAGTTGTTCTCACACAAGAAACGTTGTGCCCTTTCGTGTTGAGTGAACGCCTCATCCACATGCTGTGCTGCGTCCCTATAGCTAACATGTAATTGGTGCTGGAGCTGATGCCAGAGCCTTGCATTTCAAGGCTAGCTGAAAATTGCCTTGGCGATGAAGGTATCTCTGAACGTGGATTTCGTTGCATTTCAATGGAGCAGTTGCAGCTTTGCTTTGTGTGGATTCTCATAAAGCTCAATTTCAACACAGTGCATTTTATGGC
Organism: Ochotona princeps; assembly: GCF_030435755.1. Taxonomy (NCBI): domain Eukaryota; kingdom Metazoa; phylum Chordata; class Mammalia; order Lagomorpha; family Ochotonidae; genus Ochotona; species Ochotona princeps. The sequence goes on from NW_026699603.1 coordinate 18,853, forward strand.
AAATATGCTCAGTGTTACGAAATAGGGTTTTCGTGCGAAACGGGTCTAATGGTGATGGTGTGTGAGGTAGTGACCTGAGTGGAGTTGGTCTCACACAAGAAACTCTCTGCCCATTGATGTTGAGTAAAAGCCTCATCCACATGCTGTGTTGTGTCCGTATAGCTACCATGTATTTAAAGCTGAAGTTGATGGAAGAGACCTGCATTTCAAGGCTAGCTGAAAATTGCCTTGGCGATGAAGGTATCTCTGAACGTGGAGTTCATTGTATTTCCATGGAGCAGTTACTGCTTTGCTTTGTCTGGAATCGTATAAAGCTCAATTTTCACACAGTGCGTTTTATGGCAAATACGCACAGAGTTACAAACCAGGGTTTTCGTGCGAAATGGGTCTAATGGTGATGGTGTGTGAGATTAGTGACCTGAGTGGAGTTGGTCTCACACAAGAAACCTTGTGCCTTTCGTGTTGAGTAAAAGCCTCATCCACATGCTGTGTTGTGTCCCTATAGCTAACATGTACTTCTGATGGAGCTGATGCCAGAGCCTTGCATTTCAAGGCTAGCTGAAAATTGCCTTGGCGATGAAGGTATCTCTGAACGTGGAGTTCATTGCATTTCAATGGAGCAGTTACTGCTTTGCTTTGTCTGGAATCGTATAAAGCTCAATTTTCACACAGTGCGTTTTATGGCAAATACGCACAGAGTTACAAAGCAGGGTTTTCGTGCGAAACGGGTCTAATTGTGATGGTGTGTGAGATTAGTGTCGTGAGTGGAGTTGGTCTCACAAAAGAAACTCTCTGCCCATTGATGTTGAGTAAAAGCCTCATCCACATGCTGTGTTGTGTCCCTATAGCTAACATGCATTTAAAGCTGAAGTTGAAGGAAGAGACCTGCATTTCAAGGCTAGCTGAAAATTGCCTTGGCGATGGAAGTATCTCTGAACGTGGAGTTCGTTGCATTTCAATGGAGCAGTTACAGCTTTGCTTTGTGTGGAATTCTCATAAAGCTTAATTTCAAAACAGTGCGTTTTATGACAAATATGCACAGTGTGACCAAAAGGGTTTTCGTGCGAAACGGGTCTAATGGTGTAAGTGTGTGAGGTTGGCGACTTGAGTGGAGTTGTTTTCACAAAAGAAACGTTGTGCCCTTTCGTGTTGAGTGAACGCCTCATCCACATGCTGTGCTGTGTCCCTATAGCTAACATGTACTTGGTGCTGGAGCTGATGCCAGAGCCTTGCATTTCAAGGCTAGCTGAAAATTGCCTTGGCGATGAAGGTATCTCTGAACGTGGAGTTCATTGTATTTCAATGGAGCAGTTACAGCTTTGCTTTGTCTGGAATTCTCATAAAACTCAATTTCAAGGGCTCGGCGGCATGGCCTAGTGGCTAAGGTCCTTGACTTGATCCCATATGTCCACTGGTTCTAATCCCGGAAGCTCCACTTCCTCTCTATCTCTCCTCCTCTCAGTATATCTGACTTTGTAATGAAAATAAAATAAATCTTAAAAAAAAAAAACTCAAATTCAAAACAGTGCGTTTTATGGCAAATATGCACAGTGTGACCAAAAGGGTTTTCGTGCGAAACGGGTCTAATGGTGATGGTGTGTGAGGTTAGGGACTTGAGTGGAGTTGGTCTCACACAAGAAACATTTTGCCTTTCGTGTTGAGTAACAGCCTCATCCACATGCTGTGTCCCTATAGCTAACATGTACTTGGTGCTGGAGCAGATGCCAGAGCCTTGCATTTCAAGGCTAGCTGAAAATTGTCTTGGCGATGGAAGTATCTCTGAACATGGAGTTCGTTGCATTTCAATGGAGCAGTTGCAGCTTTGCTTTGTGTGGAATTCTCATAAAGCTCAATTTCAACACAGTGCGTTTTATGGCAAATATGCTCAGTGTTACGAAACAGGGTTTTCGTGCGAAACGGGTCTAATGGTGATGGTGTGTGAGGTTAGTGACCTGAGTGGAGTTGGTCTCACACAAGAAACTCTCTGCCCATTGATGTTGAGTAAAAGCCTCATCCACATGCTGTGTTGTGTCCGTATAGCTACCATGTATTTAAAGCTGAAGTTGATGGAAGAGACCTGCATTTCAAGGCTAGCTGAAAATTGCCTTGGTGATGAAGTGTTCTCTGAACGTGGAGTTCATTGCATTTCAATGGAGCAGTTACTGCTTTGCTTTGTCTGGAATCATATAAAGCTCAATTTTCACACAGTGCGTTTTATGGCAAATAACACAGAGTTACAAAGCAGGGTTTTCGTGCGAAATGGGTCTAATGGTGATGGTGTGTGAGATTAGTGTTGTGAGTGGAGTTGGTCTCACACAAGAAACTCTCTGCACATTGATGTTGAGTAAAAGCCTCATCCACATGCTGTGCTGTGTCCCTATAGCTAACATGTACTTGGTGCTGGAGCTGATGCCAGAGCCTTGCATTTCAAGGCTAGCTGAAAATTGCCTTGGCGATGAAGGTATCTCTGAACGTGGAGTTCATTGCATTTCAAAGGAGCAGTTACAGCTTTGCTTTGTCTGGAATTCTCATAAAGCTCAAATTCAAAACAGTGCGTTTTATGACTAATATGCACAGTGTGACCAAAAGGGTTTTCGTGCGAAACGGGTCTAATGGTGTAAGTGTGTGAGGTTAGCGACTTGAGTGGAGTTGGTCTCACACAAGAAACATTGTGCCTTTCGTTTTGAGTAACAGCCTCATCCACATGCTGTGCTGTGTCCCTATAGCTAACATGTACTTGGTGCTGGAGCTGATGCCAGAGCCTTGCATTTCAAGGCTAGCTGAAAATTGCCTTGGCGATGAAGGTATCTCTGAACGTGGATTTCGTTGCATTTCAATGGAGCAGTTGCAGCTTTGCTTTGTGTGGAATTCTCATAAAGCTCAATTTCAACACAGTGCGTTTTATGGCAAATATGCTCAGTGTTAGGAAACAGGGTTTTCGTGCGAAACGGGTCTAAAGGTGTAAGTGTATGAGATTAGTGTCGTGAGTGGAGTTGGTCTCACACAAGAAACATTGTGCCATTTAGTGTTGAGTAAAAGCCTCATCCACATGCTGTTTTGTGTCCGTATCGCTACCATGTACTTGGTTCTGGAGCTGATGCCAGAGCCTTGCATGTCAAGGCTAGCTGAAAATTGCCTTGGCGATGAAGGTATCTCTGAACATGGATTTCTTTGCATTTCAATGGAGCAGTTACAGCTTTGCTTTTTGTGGAATTCTCATAAAGCTCAATTTCAACACAGTGCGTTTTATGACAAATACGCACAGAGTTACAAAGCAGTGTTTTCGTGCGAAATGGGTCTAATGGTGATGGTGTGTGAGGTTAGTGACTTGAGTGGAGTTGGTCTCACACAAGAAACATTGTGCCCTTTCGTGTTGAAGAAAAGCTACATCCACATGCTGTGCTGTGTCCCTATAGCTAATATGTACTTGGTGCTGGAGCTGATGCCAGAGCCTTGCATTTCAAGGCTAGCTGAAAATTGCCTTGGCGATGGAAGTATCTCTGAACGTGGATTTCGTTGCATTTCAAAGGAGCAGTTGCAGCTTTGCTTTGTGTGGAATTCTCATAAAGCTCAATTTCAACACAGTGCATTTTATGGCAAATATGCTCAGTGTTACGAAATAGGGTTTTCGTGCGAAACGGGTCTAATGGTGATGGTGTGTGAGGTTAGTGACCTGAGTGGAGTTGGTCTCACACAAGAAACTCTCTGCCCATTGATGTTGAGTAAAAGCCTCATCCACATGCTGTGTTGTGTCTGTATAGCTACCATGTATTTAAAGCTGAAGTTGATGGAAGAGACCTGCATTTCAAGGCTAGCTGAAAATTGCCTTGGCGATGGAAGTATCTCTGAACATGGATTTCGTTGCATTTCAATGGGGAACTTGCAGCTTTGCTTTGTCTGGAATTCTCATAAAGCTCAATTTCAACACAGTGCGTTTTATGGCAAATATGCTCAGTGTTACGAAATAGGGTTTTCGTGCGAAACGGGTCTAATGGTGATGGTTGTGAGATTAGTGACCTGAGTGGAGTTGGTCTCACACAAGAAACTCTCTGAACATTGATGTTGAGTAAAGGCCTCATCCACATGCTGTTTAGTCCGTATAGCGAACATGTATTTAAAGCCGAAGTTGATGTAAGAGCCTTCCATTTCAAAGCTAACTGAAAATTGCCTTGGTGATGAAGTGTTCTCTGAACGTGGAGTTGGTTGCACTTCAATGGAGCAGTTACAGCTTTGTTTTGTGGTGTATACGCAATAAACCAGTTTTCACTGCAATGCGTTCTATGACCATTACACACACTGTGACGAAATTGTTTTTTCGTGCGAAACGGGTGTAATGGTGATGGTGTGTGAGGTTAGTGTCGTGAGTGGAATTGGTCACACACAAGAAACATTGTGCCCTTTTGTGTTGAATAAACCCTCATCCACATGCTGTGCTGTGTCCCTATAGCTAACATGTACTTGTTGCTGGAGCAGATGCCAGCTCCTTGCATTTCAAGGCTAGCTGAAAATTGCCTTGGCGATGGAAGTATCTCTGAACATGGAGTTCATTGCATTTCAATGGAGCAGTTGTAGCTTTGCTTTGTGTGGAATTCTCATAAAGCTCAATTTCAACACAGTGCATTTTATGGCAAATATGCTCAGTGTTACAAAATAGGGTTTTCGTGCGAAACGGGTCTAATGGTGATGGTGTGTGAGGTTAGTGACCTGAGTGGAGTTGGTCTCACACAAGAAACTCTCTGCCCATTGATGTTGAGTAAAAGCCTCATCCACATGCTGTGTTGTGTCCGTATAGCTACCATGTATTTAAAGCTGAAGTTGATGGAAGAGACCTGCATTTCAAAGCTAGCTGAAAATTGCCTTGGCGATGAAGGTATCTCTGAACGTGGAGTTCATTGCATTTCAATGGAGCAGTTACAGGTTTGCTTTGTCTGGAATTCTCATAAAGCTCAATATAACACAGTGCGTTTTATGACAAATATGCACCTTGTGACCAAACAGGGTTTTTGTGCGAAACGGGTCTAATGGTGTAGGTGTGTGAGAATAGTGACCTGAGTGGAGTTGGTCTCACACAAGAAACTCTCTGCCCATTGATGTTGAGTAAAAGCCTCATCCACATGCTGTGTTGTGTCCGTATACCTTGCATGTACTTGGTGCTGGAGCTGATGCCAGAGCCTTGCATTTCAAGGCTAGCTGAAAATTGCCTTGGCGATGAAGGTATCTCTGAACGTGGAGTTCATTACATTTCAATGGAGCAGTTACAGCTTTGCTTTGTCTGGAATCGTATAAAGTTCAATTTTCACACAGTGTGTTTTATGGCAAACACGCACAGTGTGAACACACAGGGTTTTCGTGCGAAACGGGTCTAATGGTGATGGTGTGTGATTAGTGTCGTGAGTGGAGTTGGTCTCACACAAGAAACATTGTGCCCTTTCGTGTTGAAGAAAAGCTACATCCACATGCTGTGCTGTGTCCCTATAGCTAACATGTACTTGGTGCTGGAGCTGATGCCATTGCCTTGCATTTCAAGGCTAGCTGAAAATTGCCTTGGCGATGAAGGTATCTCTGAACGTGGAGTTCATTGCATTTCAATGGAGCAGTTACTGCTTTGCTTTGTCTGGAATCGTATAAAGCTCAATTTTCACACAGTGCGTTTTATGGCAAATACGCACAGAGTTACAAACCAGGGTTTTCGTGCAAAACGGGTCTAATGGTGATGGTGTGCGAGATTAGTGTCGTGAGTGGAGTTGGTCTCCCACAAGAAACTCTCTGCCCATTGATGTTGAGTAAAAGCCTCATCCACATGCTGTGTTGTGTCCCTATAGCTAACATGTACTTGGTGCTGGAGCTGATGCCAGAGCCTTGCATTTCAAGGCTAGCTGAAAATTGCCTTGGCGATGGAAGTATCTCTGAACATGGATTTTGTTGCATTTCAATGGAGCAGTTGCAGCTTTGCTTTGTCTGGAATTCTCATAAAGCTCAATTTCAACACAGTGCGCTTTATGGCAAATATGCTCAGTGTTACGAAATAGGGTTTTCGTGCGAAACGGGTCTAATGGTGATGGTGTGTGAGGTTAGTGTCCTGAGTGGAGTTGGTCTAACACAAGAAACTCTATTGCCCATTGATGTTGAGTAAAGGCCTCATCCACATGCTGTTTAGTCCGTATAGCGAACATGTATTTAAAGCTGAAGTTGATGTAAGAGCCTTCCATTTCAAAGCTAACTGAAAATTGCCTTGGTGATGAAGTGTTCTCTGAACGTGGAGTTGGTTGCACTTCAATGGAGCAGTTACAGCTTTGCTTTGTGGTGTATACGCAATAAACCAGTTTTCACTGCAATGCGTTCTATGACCATTACACACACTGTGACGAAACTGTTTTTTCGTGCGAAACGGGTCTAATGGTGATGGTGTGTGAGGTTAGTGACCTGAGTGGAGTTGGTCATACACAAGAAACATTGTGCCCTTTTGTGTTGAATAAAGCCTCATCCACATGCTGTGTTGTGTCCGTATAGCTAGCATGCATTTAAAGCCGAAGTTGATGGAAGAGACCTGCATTTCAAGGCTAGCTGAAAATTGCCTTGGCGATGAAGGTATCTCTGAACGTGGAGTTCATTGTATTTCAATGGAGCAGTTACAGCTTTGCTTTGTCTGGAATTCTCATAAAGCTCAATTTTCACACAGTGCGTTTTATGACAAATATGCACAGTGTGACCAAAAGGGTTTTCGTGCGAAACGGGTCTAATGGTGTAAGTGTGTGAAGTTAGGGACTTGAGTGGAGTTGGTCTCACACAAGAAACATTGTGCCTTTCGTGTTGAGTAACAGCCTCATCCACATGCTGTGCTGTGTCCCTATAGCTAACATGTACTTGGTGCTGGAGCTGATGCCAGAGCCTTGCATTTCAAGGCTAGCTGAAAATTGCCTTGGCGATGGAAGTATCTCTGAACGTGGAGTTCGTTGCATTTCAATGGAGCAGTTGCAGCTTTGCTTTGTCTGGAATTCTCATAAAGCTCAATTTCAACACAGTGCGTTTTATGGCAAATATGCTCAGTGTTACAAAATAGGGTTTTCGTGCGAAACGGGTCTAATGGTGATGGTGTGTGAGGTTAGTGACCTGAGTGGAGTTGGTCTCACACAAGAAACTCTCTGCCCATTGATGTTGAGTAAAAGCCTCATCCACATGCTGTGTTGTGTCCGTATAGCTACCATGTATTTAAAGCTGAAGTTGAAGGAAGAGACCTGCATTTCAAGGCTAGCTGAAAATTGCCTTGGCGATGGAAGTATCTCTGAACGTGGAGTTCGTTGCATTTCAATGGAGCAGTTACTGCTTTGCTTTGTCTGGAATTCTCATAAAGCTCAATTTTCACACAGTGCGCTTTATGGCAAATACGCACAGAGTTACAAACCAGGGTTTTCGTGCGAAACGGGTCTAATGGTGATGGTGTGCGAGATTAGTGTCGTGAGTGGAGTTGGTCTCACACAAGAAACTCTCTGCCCATTGATGTTGAGTAAAAGCCTCATCCACATGCTGTGTTGTGTCCGTATAGCTACCATGTATTTAAAGCTGAAGTTGAAGGAAGAGACCTGCATTTCAAGGCTAGCTGAAAATTGCCTTGGCGATGGAAGTATCTCTGAACGTGGAGTTCATTGCATTTCAATGGAGCAGTTACTGCTTTGCTTTGTCTGGAATTCTCATAAAGCTCAATTTTCACACAGTGCGCTTTATGGCAAATACGCACAGAGTTACAAACCAGGGTTTTCGTGCGAAACGGGTCTAATGGTGATTGTGTGCGAGATTAGTGTCGTGAGTGGAGTTGGTCTCACACAAGAAACTCTCTGCCCATTGATGTTGAGTAAAAGCCTCATCCACATGCTGTGTTGTGTCCCTATAGCTAACATGTACTTGGTGCTGGAGCTGATGCCAGAGCCTTGCATTTCAAGGCTAGCTGAAAATTGCCTTGGCGATGGAAGTATCTCTGAACATGGATTTTGTTGCATTTCAATGGAGCAGTTACAGCTTTGCTTTGTCTGGAATTCTCACAAAGCTCAATTTCAAAACAGTGCGTTTTATGACAAATATGCACAGTGTTACGAAACAGGGTTTTCGTGCGAAACGGGTCTAATGGTGATTGTGTGTGAGGTTAGCGACTTGAGTGGAGTTGGTCTCACACAAGAAACATTGTGCCTTTCGTGTTGAGTAACAGCCTCATCCACATGCTGTGCTGTGTCCCTATAGCTAACATGTACTTGGTGCTGGAGCAGATGCCAGAGCCTTGCATTTCAAGGCTAGCTGAAAATTGCCTTGGCGATGGAAGCATCTCTGAACATGGATTTCGTTGCATTTCAATGGAGCAGTTGCAGCTTTGCTTTGTGTGGAATTCTCATAAAGCTCAATTTCAACACAGTGCGTTTTATGGCAAATATGCTCAGTGTTACAAAATAGGGTTTTCGTGCGAAACGGGTCTAATGGTGATGGTGTGTGAGGTTAGTGACCTGAGTGGAGTTGGTCTCACACAAGAAACTCTCTGCCCATTGATGTTGAGTAAAAGCCTCATCCACATGCTGTGTTGTGTCCCTATAGCTACCATGTATTTAAAGCTGAAGTTGATGGAAGAGACCTGCATTTCAAGGCTAGCTGAAAATTGCCTGGGCGATGGAAGTATCTCTGAACGTGGAGTTCGTTGCATTTCAATGGAGCAGTTACTGCTTTGCTTTGTCTGGAATTCTCATAAAGCTCAATTTTCACACAGTGCGCTTTATGGCAAATACGCACAGAGTTACAAACCAGGGTTTTCGTGCGAAACGGGTCTAATGGTGATGGTGTGTGAGGTTAGTGACTTGAGTGGAGTTGGTCTCACACAAGAAACATTGTGCCCTTTCGTGTTGAAGAAAAGCTACATCCACATGCTGTGCTGTGTCCCTATAGCTTGCATGTACTTAGTACTGGAGCTGATGCCATTGCCTTGCATTTCAAGGCTAGCTGAAAATTGCCTTGGCGATGGAAGCATCTCTGAACATGGATTTTGTTGCATTTCAATGGAGCAGTTGCAGCTTTGCTTTGTCTGGAATTCTCATAAAGCTCAATTTCAACACAGTGCGTTTTATGGCAAATATGCTCAGTGTTACGAAATAGGGTTTTCGTGCGAAACGGGTCTAATGGTGATGGTGTGTGAGGTTAGTGACCTGAGTGGAGTTGGTCTCACACAAGAAACTCTATTGCCCATTGATGTTGAGTAAAGGCCTCATCCACATGCTGTTTAGTCCGTATAGCGAACATGTATTTAAAGCTGAAGTTGATGTAAGAGCCTTCCATTTCAAAGCTAACTGAAAATTTCCTTGGTGATGCAGTGTTCTCTGAACGTGGAGTTGGTTGCACTTCAATGGAGCAGTTACAGCTTTGCTTTGTGGAGTATACGCAATAAACCAGTTTTCACTGCAATGCGTTCTATGACCATTACACACACTGTGACGAAACTATTTTTTCGTGCGAAACGGGTCTAATGGTGATGGTGTGTGAGGTTAGTGACCTGAGTGGAGTTGGTCATACACAAGAAACATTGTGCCCTTTTGTGTTGAATAAAGCCTCATCCACATGCTGTGTTGTGTCCGTATAGCTAGCATGCATTTAAAGCCGAAGTTGATGGAAGAGACTTGCATTTCAAGGCTAGCTGAAAATTGCCTTGGCGATGAAGTTATCTCTGAACGTGGAGTTCATTGTATTAGCGACTTGAGTGGAGTTGGTCTCACACAAGAAACATTGTGCCTTTCGTGTTGAGTAACAGCCTCATCCACATGCTGTGCTGTGTCCCTATAGCTAACATGTACTTGGTGCTGGAGCAGATACCAGAGCCTTGCATTTCAAGGCTAGCTGAAAATTGCCTTGGCGATGGAAGTATCTCTGAACGTGGAGTTCGTTGCATTTCAATGGAGCAGTTACTGCTTTGCTTTGTCTGGAATTCTCATAAAGCTCAATTTTCACACAGTGCGCTTTATGGCAAATACGCACAGAGTTACAAACCAGGGTTTTCGTGCGAAACGGGTCTAATGGTGATGGTGTGCGAGATTAGTGTCGTGACTGGAGTTGGTCTCACACAAGAAACTCTCTGCCCATTGATGTTGAGTAAAAGCCTCATCCACATGCTGTGTTGTGTCCCTATAGCTAACATGTACTTGGTGCTGGAGCTGATGCCAGAGCCTTGCATTTCAAGGCTAGCTGAAAATTGCCTTGGCGATGGAAGTATCTCTGAACATGGATTTTGTTGCATTTCAATGGAGCAGTTGCAGCTTTGCTTTGTCTGGAATTCTCATAAGGCTCAATTTCAACACAGTGCGTTTTATGGCAAATATGCTCAGTGTTACGAAATAGGGTTTTCATGCGAAACGGGTCTAATGGTGATGGTGTGTGAGGTTAGTGAACTGAGTGGAGTTGGTCTCACACAAGAAACTCTATTGCCCATTGATGTTGAGTAAAGGCCTCATCCACATGCTGTTTAGTCCGTATAGCGAACATGTATTAAAAGCTGAAGTTGATGTAAGAGCCTTCCATTTCAAAGCTAACTGAAAATTGCCTTGGTGATGAAGTGTTCTCTGAACGTGGAGTTGGTTGCACTTCAATGGAGCAGTTACAGCTTTGCTTTGTGGTGTATACGCAATAAACCAGTTTTCACTGCAATGCGTTCTATGACCATTACACACACTGTGACGAAACTGTTTTTTCGTGCGAAACGGGTCTAATGGTGATGGTGTGTGAGGTTAGTGACCTGAGTGGAGTTGGTCATACACAAGAAACATTGTGCCCTTTTGTGTTGAATAAAGCCTCATCCACATGCTGTGTTGTGTCCGTATAGCTAGCATGCATTTAAAGCCGAAGTTGATGGAAGAGACCTGCATTTCAAGGCTAGCTGAAAATTGCCTTGGCGATGAAGGTATCTCTGAACGTGGAGTTCATTGTATTTCAATGGAGCAGTTACAGCTTTGCTTTGTCTGGAATTCTCATAAAGCTCAATTTTCACACAGTGCGTTTTATGACAAATATGCACAGTGTGACCAAAAGGGTTTTCGTGCGAAACGGGTCTAATGGTGTAAGTGTGTGAAGTTAGGGACTTGAGTGGAGTTGGTCTCACACAAGAAACATTGTGCCTTTCGTGTTGAGTAACAGCCTCATCCACATGCTGTGCTGTGTCCCTATAGCTAACATGTACTTGGTGCTGGAGCTGATGCCAGAGCCTTGCATTTCAAGGCTAGCTGAAAATTGCCTTGGCGATGGAAGTATCTCTGAACGTGGAGTTCGTTGCATTTCAATGGCGCAGTTGCAGCTTTGCTTTGTCTGGAATTCTCATAAAGCTCAATTTCAACACAGTGCGTTTTATGGCAAATATGCTCAGTGTTACAAAATAGGGTTTTCGTGCGAAACGGGTCTAATGGTGATGGTGTGTGAGGTTAGTGACCTGAGTGGAGTTGGTCTCACACAAGAAACTCTCTGCCCATTGATGTTGAGTAAAAGCCTCATCCACATGCTGTGTTGTGTCCGTATAGCTACCATGTATTTAAAGCTGAAGTTGAAGGAAGAGACCTGCATTTCAAGGCTAGCTGAAAATTGCCTGGGCGATGGAAGTATCTCTGAACGTGGAGTTCGTTGCATTTCAATGGAGCAGTTACTGCTTTGCTTTGTCTGGAATTCTCATAAAGCTCAATTTTCACACAGTGCGCTTTATGGCAAATACGCACAGAGTTACAAACCAGGGTTTTCGTGCGAAACGGGTCTAATGGTGATGGTGTGCGAGATTAGTGTCGTGAGTGGAGTTGGTCTCACACAAGAAACTCTCTGCCCATTGATGTTGAGTAAAAGCCTCATCCACATGCTGTGTTGTGTCCGTATAGCTACCATGTATTTAAAGCTGAAGTTGAAGGAAGAGACCTGCATTTCAAGGCTAGCTGAAAATTGCCTTGGCGATGGAAGTATCTCTGAACGTGGAGTTCGTTGCATTTCAATGGAGCAGTTACTGCTTTGCTTTGTCTGGAATTCTCATAAAGCTCAATTTTCACACAGTGCGCTTTATGGCAAATACGCACAGAGTTACAAACCAGGGTTTTCGTGCGAAACGGGTCTAATGGTGATTGTGTGCGAGATTAGTGTCGTGAGTGGAGTTGGTCTCACACAAGAAACTCTCTGCCCATTGATGTTGAGTAAAAGCCTCATCCACATGCTGTGTTGTGTCCCTATAGCTAACATGTACTTGGTGCTGGAGCTGATGCCAGAGCCTTGCATTTCAAGGCTAGCTGAAAATTGCCTTGGCGATGGAAGTATCTCTGAACATGGATTTTGTTGCATTTCAATGGAGCAGTTACAGCTTTGCTTTGTCTGGAATTCTCACAAAGCTCAATTTCAAAACAGTGCGTTTTATGACAAATATGCACAGTGTTACGAAACAGGGTTTTCGTGCGAAACGGGTCTAATGGTGATTGTGTGTGAGGTTAGCGACTTGAGTGGAGTTGGTCTCACACAAGAAACATTGTGCCTTTCGTGTTGAGTAACAGCCTCATCCACATGCTGTGCTGTGTCCCTATAGCTAACATGTACTTGGTGCTGGAGCAGATGCCAGAGCCTTGCATTTCAAGGCTAGCTGAAAATTGCCTTGGCGATGGAAGCATCTCTGAACATGGATTTCGTTGCATTTCAATGGAGCAGTTGCAGCTTTGCTTTGTGTGGAATTCTCATAAAGCTCAATTTCAACACAGTGCGTTTTATGGCAAATATGCTCAGTGTTACAAAATAGGGTTTTCGTGCGAAACGGGTCTAATGGTGATGGTGTGTGAGGTTAGTGACCTGAGTGGAGTTGGTCTCACACAAGAAACTCTCTGCCCATTGATGTTGAGTAAAAGCCTCATCCACATGCTGTGTTGTGTCCCTATAGCTACCATGTATTTAAAGCTGAAGTTGATGGAAGAGACCTGCATTTCAAGGCTAGCTGAAAATTGCCTGGGCGATGGAAGTATCTCTGAACGTGGAGTTCGTTGCATTTCAATGGAGCAGTTACTGCTTTGCTTTGTCTGGAATTCTCATAAAGCTCAATTTTCACACAGTGCGCTTTATGGCAAATACGCACAGAGTTACAAACCAGGGTTTTCGTGCGAAACGGGTCTAATGGTGATGGTGTGTGAGGTTAGTGACTTGAGTGGAGTTGGTCTCACACAAGAAACATTGTGCCCTTTCGTGTTGAAGAAAAGCTACATCCACATGCTGTGCTGTGTCCCTATAGCTTGCATGTACTTAGTACTGGAGCTGATGCCATTGCCTTGCATTTCAAGGCTAGCTGAAAATTGCCTTGGCGATGGAAGCATCTCTGAACATGGATTTTGTTGCATTTCAATGGAGCAGTTGCAGCTTTGCTTTGTCTGGAATTCTCATAAAGCTCAATTTCAACACAGTGCGTTTTATGGCAAATATGCTCAGTGTTACGAAATAGGGTTTTCGTGCGAAACGGGTCTAATGGTGATGGTGTGTGAGGTTAGTGACCTGAGTGGAGTTGGTCTCACACAAGAAACTCTATTGCCCATTGATGTTGAGTAAAGGCCTCATCCACATGCTGTTTAGTCCGTATAGCGAACATGTATTTAAAGCTGAAGTTGATGTAAGAGCCTTCCATTTCAAAGCTAACTGAAAATTTCCTTGGTGATGCAGTGTTCTCTGAACGTGGAGTTGGTTGCACTTCAATGGAGCAGTTACAGCTTTGCTTTGTGGAGTATACGCAATAAACCAGTTTTCACTGCAATGCGTTCTATGACCATTACACACACTGTGACGAAACTATTTTTTCGTGCGAAACGGGTCTAATGGTGATGGTGTGTGAGGTTAGTGACCTGAGTGGAGTTGGTCATACACAAGAAACATTGTGCCCTTTTGTGTTGAATAAAGCCTCATCCACATGCTGTGTTGTGTCCGTATAGCTAGCATGCATTTAAAGCCGAAGTTGATGGAAGAGACTTGCATTTCAAGGCTAGCTGAAAATTGCCTTGGCGATGAAGTTATCTCTGAACGTGGAGTTCATTGTATTAGCGACTTGAGTGGAGTTGGTCTCACACAAGAAACATTGTGCCTTTCGTGTTGAGTAACAGCCTCATCCACATGCTGTGCTGTGTCCCTATAGCTAACATGTACTTGGTGCTGGAGCAGATACCAGAGCCTTGCATTTCAAGGCTAGCTGAAAATTGCCTTGGCGATGGAAGTATCTCTGAACGTGGAGTTCGTTGCATTTCAATGGAGCAGTTACTGCTTTGCTTTGTCTGGAATTCTCATAAAGCTCAATTTTCACACAGTGCGCTTTATGGCAAATACGCACAGAGTTACAAACCAGGGTTTTCGTGCGAAACGGGTCTAATGGTGATGGTGTGCGAGATTAGTGTCGTGACTGGAGTTGGTCTCACACAAGAAACTCTCTGCCCATTGATGTTGAGTAAAAGCCTCATCCACATGCTGTGTTGTGTCCCTATAGCTAACATGTACTTGGTGCTGGAGCTGATGCCAGAGCCTTGCATTTCAAGGCTAGCTGAAAATTGCCTTGGCGATGGAAGTATCTCTGAACATGGATTTTGTTGCATTTCAATGGAGCAGTTGCAGCTTTGCTTTGTCTGGAATTCTCATAAGGCTCAATTTCAACACAGTGCGTTTTATGGCAAATATGCTCAGTGTTACGAAATAGGGTTTTCATGCGAAACGGGTCTAATGGTGATGGTGTGTGAGAATAGTGACCTGAGTGGAGTTGGTCTCACACAAGAAACTCTATTGCCCATTGATGTGGAGTAAAGGCCTCATCCACATGCTGTTTAGTCCGTATAGCGAACATGTATTAAAAGCTGAAGTTGATGTAAGAGCCTTCCATTTCAAAGCTAACTGAAAATTGCCTTGGTGATGAAGTGTTCTCTGAACGTGGAGTTGGTTGCACTTCAATGGAGCAGTTACAGCTTTGCTTTGTGGTGTATACGCAATAAACCAGTTTTCACTGCAATGCGTTCTATGACCATTACACACACTGTGACGAAACTGTTTTTTCGTGCGAAACGGGTGTAATGGTGATGGTGTGTGAGGTTAGTGACCTGAGTGGAGTTGGTCATACACAAGAAACATTGTGCCCTTTTGTGTTGAATAAAGCCTCATCCACATGCTGTGTTGTGTCCGTATAGCTAGCATGCATTTAAAGCCGAAGTTGATGGAAGAGACTTGCATTTCAAGGCTAGCTGAAAATTGCCTTGGCGATGAAGGTATCTCTGAACGTGGAGTTCATTGTATTTCAATGGAGCGGTTACAGCTTTGCTTTGTCTGGAATTCTCATAAAGCTCAATTTTCACACAGTGCGTTTTATGACAAATATGCACAGTGTGACCAAAAGGGTTTTCGTGCGAAACGGGTCTAATGGTGTAAGTGTGTGAGGTTAGTGTCCTGAGTGGAGTTGGTCTCACACAAGAAACATTGTGCCTTTCGTGTTGAGTAACAGCCTCATCCACATGCTATGCTGTGTCCCTATAGCTAACATGTACTTGGTGCTGGAGCAGATGCCAGAGCCTTGCATTTCAAGGCTAGCTGAAAATTGCCTTGGCGATGGAAGTATCTCTGAACGTGGAGTTCGTTGCATTTCAATGGAGCAGTTGCAGCTTTGCTTTGTGTGGAATTCTCATAAAGCTCAATTTCAACACAGTGCGTTTTATGGCAAATATGCTCAGTGTTACAAAATAGGGTTTTCGTGCGAAACGGGTCTAATGGTGATGGTGTGTGAGATTAGTGTTGTGAGTGGAGTTGGTCTCACACAAGAAACTCTCTGCCCATTGATGTTGAGTAAAAGCCTCATCCACATGCTGTGTTGTGTCCGTATAGCTTGCATGTACTTGGTGCTGGAGCTGATGCCAGAGCCTTGCATTTCAAGGCTAGCTGAAAATTGCCTTGGCGATGAAGGTATCTCTGAACATGGATTTTGTTGCATTTCAATGGAGCAGTTACAGCTTTGCTTTGTCTGGAATCGTATAAAGTTCAATTTTCACACAGTGTGTTTTATGGCAAACACGCACAGTGTGAACACACAGGGTTTTCGTGCGAAACGGGTCTAATGGTGATGGTGTGTGATTAGTGTCGTGAGTGGAGTTGGCCTCACACAAGAAACATTGTGCCCTTTCGTGTTGAAGAAAAGCTACATCCACATGCTGTGCTGTGTCCCTATAGCTAACATGTACTTGGTGCTGGAGCTGATGCCATTGCCTTGCATTTCAAGTTTAGCTGAAAATTGCCTTGGCGATGAAGGTATCTCTGAACCTGAGTGGAGTTGGTCTAACACAAGAAACTCTATTGCCCATTGATGTTGAGTAAAGGCCTCATCCACATGCTGTTTAGTCCGTATAGCGAACATGTATTTAAAGCTGAAGTTGATGTAAGAGCCTTCCATTTCAAAGCTAACTGAAAATTTCCTTGGTGATGAAGTGTTCTCTGAACGTGGAGTTGGTTGCACTTCAATGGAGCAGTTACAGCTTTGCTTTGTGGAGTATACGCAATAAACCAGTTTTCACTGCAATGCGTTCTATGACCATTACACACACTGTGACGAAACTGTTTTTTCGTGCGAAACGGGTGTAATGGTGATGGTGTGTGAGGTTAGTGAACTGAGTGGAGTTGGTCTCACACAAGAAACTCTATTGCCCATTGATGTTGAGTAAAGGCCTCATCCACATGCTGTTTAGTCCGTATAGCGAACATGTATTAAAAGCTGAAGTTGATGTAAGAGCCTTCCATTTCAAAGCTAACTGAAAATTGCCTTGGTGATGAAGTGTTCTCTGAACGTGGAGTTGGTTGCACTTCAATGGAGCAGTTACAGCTTTGCTTTGTGGTGTATACGCAATAAACCAGTTTTCACTGCAATGCGTTCTATGACCATTACACACACTGTGACGAAACTGTTTTTTCGTGCGAAACGGGTGTAATGGTGATGGTGTGTGAGGTTAGTGACCTGAGTGGAGTTGGTCATACACAAGAAACATTGTGCCCTTTTGTGTTGAATAAAGCCTCATCCACATGCTGTGTTGTGTCCGTATAGCTAGCATGCATTTAAAGCCGAAGTTGATGGAAGAGACTTGCATTTCAAGGCTAGCTGAAAATTGCCTTGGCGATGGAAGTATCTCTGAACGTGGAGTTCGTTGCATTTCAATGGAGCAGTTGCAGCTTTGCTTTGTCTGGAATTCTCATAAAGCTCAATTTCAACACAGTGCGTTTTATGGCAAATATGCTCAGTGTTACAAAATAGGGTTTTCGTGCGAAACGGGTCTAATGGTGATGGTGTGTGAGATTAGTGTTGTGAGTGGAGTTGGTCTCACACAAGAAACTCTCTGCCCATTGATGTTGAGTAAAAGCCTCATCCACATGCTGTGTTGTGTCCGTATAGCTTGCATGTACTTGGTGCTGGAGCTGATGCCAGAGCCTTGCATTTCAAGGCTAGCTGAAAATTGCCTTGGCGATGAAGGTATCTCTGAACGTGGAGTTCATTGCATTTCAATGGAGCAGTTACAGCTTTGCTTTGTCTGGAATTCTCATAAAGCTCAATATAACACAGTGCGTTTTATGACAAATATGCACCTTGTGACCAAACAGGGTTTTTGTGCGAAACGGGTCTAATGGTGTAGGTGTGTGAGATTAGTGTCCTGAGTGGAGTTGGTCTCACACAAGAAACTCTCTGCCCATTGATGTTGAGTAAAAGCCTCATCCACATGCTGTGTTGTGTCCGTATAGCTTGCATGTACTTGGTGCTGGAGCTGATGCCAGAGCCTTGCATTTCAAGGCTAGCTGAAAATTGCCTTGGCGATGAAGGTATCTCTGAACATGGATTTTGTTGCATTTCAATGGAGCAGTTACAGCTTTGCTTTGTCTGGAATCGTATAAAGTTCAATTTTCACACAGTGTGTTTTATGGCAAACACGCACAGTGTGAACACACAGGGTTTTCGTGCGAAACGGGTCTAATGGTGATGGTGTGTGATTAGTGTCGTGAGTGGAGTTGGCCTCACACAAGAAACATTGTGCCCTTTCGTGTTGAAGAAAAGCTACATCCACATGCTGTGCTGTGTCCCTATAGCTAACATGTACTTGGTGCTGGAGCTGATGCCATTGCCTTGCATTTCAAGTTTAGCTGAAAATTGCCTTGGCGATGAAGGTATCTCTGAACCTGAGTGGAGTTGGTCTAACACAAGAAACTCTATTGCCCATTGATGTTGAGTAAAGGCCTCATCCACATGCTGTTTAGTCCGTATAGCGAACATGTATTTAAAGCTGAAGTTGATGTAAGAGCCTTCCATTTCAAAGCTAACTGAAAATTTCCTTGGTGATGAAGTGTTCTCTGAACGTGGAGTTGGTTGCACTTCAATGGAGCAGTTACAGCTTTGCTTTGTGGAGTATACGCAATAAACCAGTTTTCACTGCAATGCGTTCTATGACCATTACACACACTTTGACGAAACTGTTTTTTCGTGCGAAACGGGTGTAATGGTGATGGTGTGTGAGGTTAGTGACCTGAGTGGAGTTGGTCATACACAAGAAACATTGTGCCCTTTTGTGTTGAATAAAGCCTCATCCACATGCTGTGTTGTGTCCGTATAGCTAGCATGCATTTAAAGCCGAAGTTGATGGAACAGACCTGCATTTCAAGGCTAGCTGAAAATTGCCTTGGCGATGAAGGTATCTCTGAACGTGGAGTTCATTGTATTTCAATGGAGCAGTTACAGCTTTGCTTTGTCTGGAATTCTCATAAAGCTCAATTTTCACACAGTGCGTTTTATGACAAATATGCACAGTGTGACCAAAAGGGTTTTCGTGCGAAACGGGTCTAATGGTGTAAGTGTGTGAGGTTAGCGACTTGAGTGGAGTTGGTCTCACACAAGAAACATTGTGCCTTTCGTGTTGAGTAACAGCCTCATCCACATGCTGTGCTGTGTCCCTATAGCTAACATGTACTTGGTGCTGTAGCTGATGCCAGAGCCTTGCATTTCAAGGCTAGCTGAAAATTGCCTTGGCGATGGAAGTATCTCTGAACGTGGAGTTCGTTGCATTTCAATGGAGCAGTTGCAGCTTTGCTTTGTGTGGAATTCTCATAAAGCTCAATTTCAACACAGTGCGTTTTATGGCAAATATGCTCAGTGTTACAAAATAGGGTTTTCGTGCGAAACGGGTCTAATGGTGATGGTGTGTGAGATTAGTGTTGTGAGTGGAGTTGGTCTCACACAAGAAACTCTCTGCCCATTGATGTTGAGTAAAAGCCTCATCCACATGCTGTGTTGTGTCCGTATACCTACCATGTATTTAAAGCTGAAGTTGATGGAAGAGACCTGCATTTCAAGGCTAGCTGAAAATTGCCTGGGCGATGAAGGTATCTCTGAACGTGGAGTTCGTTGCATTTCAATGGAGCAGTTACAGCTTTGCTTTGTCTGGAATTCTCATAAAGCTCAATATAACACAGTGCGTTTTATGACAAATATGCACCTTGTGACCAAACAGGGTTTTTGTGCGAAACGGGTCTAATGGTGTAGGTGTGTGAGATTAGTGACCTGAGTGGAGTTGGTCTCACACAAGAAACTCTCTGCCCATTGATGTTGAGTAAAGGCCTCATCCACATGCTGTTTAGTCCGTATAGCGAACATGTATTTAAAGCTGAAGTTGATGTAAGAGCCTTCCATTTCAAAGCTAACTGAAAATTGCCTTGGTGATGAAGTGTTCTCTGAACGTGGAGTTGGTTGCACTTCAATGGAGCAGTTACAGCTTTGCTTTGTGGTGTATACGCAATAAACCAGTTTTCACTGCAATGCGTTCTATGACCATTACACACACTGTGACGAAACTGTTTTTTCGTGCGAAACGGGTCTAATGGTGATGGTGTGTGAGGTTAGTGACCTGAGTGGAGTTGGTCATACACAAGAAACATTGTGCCCTTTTGTGTTGAATAAAGCCTCATCCACATGCTGTGTTGTGTCCGTATAGCTAGCATGCATTTAAAGCCGAAGTTGATGGAAGAGACCTGCATTTCAAGGCTAGCTGAAAATTGCCTTGGCGATGAAGGTATCTCTGAACGTGGAGTTCATTGTATTTCAATGGAGCAGTTACAGCTTTGCTTTGTCTGGAATTCTCATAAAGCTCAATTTTCACACAGTGCGTTTTATGACAAATATGCACAGTGTGACCAAAAGGGTTTTCGTGCGAAACGGGTCTAATGGTGTAAGTGTGTGAGGTTAGCGACTTGAGTGGAGTTGGTCTCACACAAGAAACATTGTGCCTTTCGTGTTGAGTAACAGCCTCATCCACATGCTGTGCTGTGTCCCTATAGCTAACATGTACTTGGTGCTGGAGCAGATGCCAGAGCCTTGCATTTCAAGGCTAGCTGAAAATTGCCTTGGCGATGGAAGTATCTCTGAACGTGGAGTTCGTTGCATTTCAATGGAGCAGTTGCAGCTTTGCTTTGTGTGGAATTCTCATAAAGCTCAATTTCAACACAGTGCGTTTTATGGCAAATATGCTCAGTGTTACAAAATAGGGTTTTCGTGCGAAACGGGTCTAATGGTGATGGTGTGTGAGGTTAGTGACCTGAGTGGAGTTGGTCTCACACAAGAAACTCTCTGCCCATTGATGTTGAGTAAAAGCCTCATCCACATGCTGTGTTGTGTCCGTATAGCTACCATGTATTTAAAGCTGAAGTTGAAGGAAGAGACCTGCATTTCAAGGCTAGTTGAAAATTGCCTTGGCGATGGAAGTATCTCTGAACGTGGAGTTCGTTGCATTTCAATGGAGCAGTTACTGCTTTGCTTTGTCTGGAATTCTCATAAAGCTCAATTTTCACACAGTGCGCTTTATGGCAAATACGCACAGAGTTACAAACCAGGGTTTTCGTGCGAAACGGGTCTAATGGTGATGGTGTGCGAGATTAGTGTCGTGAGTGGAGTTGGTCTCACACAAGAAACTCTCTGCCCATTGATGTTGAGTAAAAGCCTCATCCACATGCTGTGTTGTGTCCCTATAGCTAACATGTACTTGGTGCTGGAGCTGATGCCAGAGCCTTGCATTTCAAGGCTAGCTGAAAATTGCCTTGGCGATGGAAGTATCTCTGAACATGGATTTTGTTGCATTTCAATGGAGCAGTTACAGCTTTGCTTTGTCTGGAATTCTTATAAAGCTCAATTTCAAAACAGTGCGTTTTATGACAAATATGCACAGTGTTACGAAACAGGGTTTTCGTGCGAAACGGGTCTAATGGTGATTGTGTGTGAGGTTAGCGACTTGAGTGGAGTTGGTCTCACACAAGAAACATTGTGCCTTTCGTGTTGAGTAACAGCCTCATCCACATGCTGTGCTGTGTCCCTATAGCTAACATGTACTTGGTGCTGGAGCAGATGCCAGAGCCTTGCATTTCAAGGCTAGCTGAAAATTGCCTTGGCGATGGAAGCATCTCTGAACATGGATTTCGTTGCATTTCAATGGAGCAGTTGCAGCTTTGCTTTGTGTGGAATTCTCATAAAGCTCAATTTCAACACAGTGCGTTTTATGGCAAATATGCTCAGTGTTACAAAATAGGGTTTTCGTGCGAAACGGGTCTAATGGTGATGGTGTGTGAGATTAGTGTTGTGAGTGGAGTTGGTCTCACACAAGAAACTCTCTGCCCATTGATGTTGAGTAAAAGCCTCATCCACATGCTGTGTTGTGTCCGTATAGCTACCATGTATTTAAAGCTGAAGTTGATGGAAGAGACCTGCATTTCAAGGCTAGCTGAAAATTGCCTGGGCGATGAAGTGTTCTCTGAACGTGGAGTTGGTTGCACTTCAATGGAGCAGTTACAGCTTTGCTTTGTGGAGTATACGCAATAAACCAGTTTTCACTGCAATGCGTTCTATGACCATTACACACACTGTGACGAAACTGTTTTTTCGTGCTAAACGGGTGTAATGGTGATGGTGTGTGAGGTTAGTGACCTGAGTGGAGTTGGTCATACACAAGAAACATTGTGCCCTTTTGTGTTGAATAAAGCCTCATCCACATGCTGTGTTGTGTCCGTATAACTAGCATGCATTTAAAGCCGAAGTTGATGGAAGAGACTTGCATTTCAAGGCTAGCTGAAAATTGCCTTGGCGATGAAGTTATCTCTGAACGTGGAGTTCATTGTATTAGCGACTTGAGTGGAGTTGGTCTCACACAAGAAACATTGTGCCTTTCGTGTTGAGTAACAGCCTCATCCACATGCTGTGCTGTGTCCCTATAGCTAACATGTACTTGGTGCTGGAGCAGATGCCAGAGCCTTGCATTTCAAGGCTAGCTGAAAATTGCCTTGGCGATGGAAGTATCTCTGAACGTGGAGTTCGTTGCATTTCAATGGAGCAGTTACTGCTTTGCTTTGTCTGGAATTCTCATAAAGCTCAATTTTCACACAGTGCGCTTTATGGCAAATACGCACAGAGTTACAAACCAGGGTTTTCGTGCGAAACGGGTCTAATGGTGATGGTGTGCGAGATTAGTGTCGTGACTGGAGTTGCTCTCACACAAGAAACTCTCTGCCCATTGATGTTGAGTAAAAGCCTCATCCACATGCTGTGTTGTGTCCCTATAGCTAACATGTACTTGGTGCTGGAGCTGATGCCAGAGCCTTGCATTTCAAGGCTAGCTGAAAATTGCCTTGGCGATGGAAGTATCTCTGAACATGGATTTTGTTGCATTTCAATGGAGCAGTTGCAGCTTTGCTTTGTCTGGAATTCTCATAAAGCTCAATTTCAACACAGTGCGTTTTATGGCAAATATGCTCAGTGTTACGAAATAGGGTTTTCGTGCGAAACGGGTCTAATGGTGATGGTGTGTGAGGTTAGTGACCTGAGTGGAGTTGGTCTCACACAAGAAACTCTCTGCCCATTGATGTTGAGTAAAAGCCTCATCCACATGCTGTGTTGTGTCCGTATAGCTACCATGTATTTAAAGCTGAAGTTGATGGAAGAGACCTGCATTTCAAAGCTAGCTGAAAATTGCCTTGGCGATGAAGGTATCTCTGAACGTGGAGTTCATTGCATTTCAATGGAGCAGTTACAGCTTTGCTTTGTCTGGAATTCTCATAAAGCTCAATATAACACAGTGCGTTTTATGACAAATATGCACCTTGTGACCAAACAGGGTTTTTGTGCGAAACGGGTCTAATGGTGTAGGTGTGTGAGAATAGTGACCTGAGTGGAGTTGGTCTCACACAAGAAACTCTCTGCCCATTGATGTTGAGTAAAGGCCTCATCCACATGCTGTTTAGTCCGTATAGCGAACATGTATTTAAAGCTGAAGTTGATGTAAGAGCCTTCCATTTCAAAGCTAACTGAAAATTGCCTTGGTGATGAAGTGTTCTCTGAACGTGGAGTTGGTTGCACTTCAATGGAGCAGTTACAGCTTTGCTTTGTGGTGTATACGCAATAAACCAGTTTTCACTGCAATGCGTTCTATGACCATTACACACACTGTGACGAAACTGTTTTTTCGTGCGAAACGGGTGTAATGGTGATGGTGTGTGAGGTTAGTGACCTGAGTGGAGTTGGTCATACACAAGAAACATTGTGCCCTTTTGTGTTGAATAAAGCCTCATCCACATGCTGTGTTGTGTCCGTATAGCTAGCATGCATTTAAAGCCGAAGTTGATGGAAGAGACTTGCATTTCAAGGCTAGCTGAAAATTGCCTTGGCGATGGAAGTATCTCTGAACGTGGAGTTCGTTGCATTTCAATGGAGCAGTTGCAGCTTTGCTTTGTCTGGAATTCTCATAAAGCTCAATTTCAACACAGTGCGTTTTATGGCAAATATGCTCAGTGTTACAAAATAGGGTTTTCGTGCGAAACGGGTCTAATGGTGATGGTGTGTGAGATTAGTGTTGTGAGTGGAGTTGGTCTCACACAAGAAACTCTCTGCCCATTGATGTTGAGTAAAAGCCTCATCCACATGCTGTGTTGTGTCCGTATAGCTTGCATGTACTTGGTGCTGGAGCTGATGCCAGAGCCTTGCATTTCAAGGCTAGCTGAAAATTGCCTTGGCGATGAAGGTATCTCTGAACATGGATTTTGTTGCATTTCAATGGAGCAGTTACAGCTTTGCTTTGTCTGGAATCGTATAAAGTTCAATTTTCACACAGTGTGTTTTATGGCAAACACGCACAGTGTGAACACACAGGGTTTTCGTGCGAAACGGGTCTAATGGTGATGGTGTGTGATTAGTGTCGTGAGTGGAGTTGGCCTCACACAAGAAACATTGTGCCCTTTCGTGTTGAAGAAAAGCTACATCCACATGCTGTGCTGTGTCCCTATAGCTAACATGTACTTGGTGCTGGAGCTGATGCCATTGCCTTGCATTTCAAGTTTAGCTGAAAATTGCCTTGGCGATGAAGGTATCTCTGAACCTGAGTGGAGTTGGTCTAACACAAGAAACTCTATTGCCCATTGATGTTGAGTAAAGGCCTCATCCACATGCTGTTTAGTCCGTATAGCGAACATGTATTTAAAGCTGAAGTTGATGTAAGAGCCTTCCATTTCAAAGCTAACTGAAAATTTCCTTGGTGATGAAGTGTTCTCTGAACGTGGAGTTGGTTGCACTTCAATGGAGCAGTTACAGCTTTGCTTTGTGGAGTATACGCAATAAACCAGTTTTCACTGCAATGCGTTCTATGACCATTACACACACTTTGACGAAACTGTTTTTTCGTGCGAAACGGGTGTAATGGTGATGGTGTGTGAGGTTAGTGACCTGAGTGGAGTTGGTCATACACAAGAAACATTGTGCCCTTTTGTGTTGAATAAAGCCTCATCCACATGCTGTGTTGTGTCCGTATAGCTAGCATGCATTTAAAGCCGAAGTTGATGGAAGAGACCTGCATTTCAAGGCTAGCTGAAAATTGCCTTGGCGATGAAGGTATCTCTGAACGTGGAGTTCATTGTATTTCAATGGAGCAGTTACAGCTTTGCTTTGTCTGGAATTCTCATAAAGCTCAATTTTCACACAGTGCGTTTTATGACAAATATGCACAGTGTGACCAAAAGGGTTTTCGTGCGAAACGGGTCTAATGGTGTAAGTGTGTGAGGTTAGCGACTTGAGTGGAGTTGGTCTCACACAAGAAACATTGTGCCTTTCGTGTTGAGTAACAGCCTCATCCACATGCTGTGCTGTGTCCCTATAGCTAACATGTACTTGGTGCTGTAGCTGATGCCAGAGCCTTGCATTTCAAGGCTAGCTGAAAATTGCCTTGGCGATGGAAGTATCTCTGAACGTGGAGTTCGTTGCATTTCAATGGAGCAGTTGCAGCTTTGCTTTGTGTGGAATTCTCATAAAGCTCAATTTCAACACAGTGCGTTTTATGGCAAATATGCTCAGTGTTACAAAATAGGGTTTTCGTGCGAAACGGGTCTAATGGTGATGGTGTGTGAGATTAGTGTTGTGAGTGGAGTTGGTCTCACACAAGAAACTCTCTGCCCATTGATGTTGAGTAAAAGCCTCATCCACATGCTGTGTTGTGTCCGTATACCTACCATGTATTTAAAGCTGAAGTTGATGGAAGAGACCTGCATTTCAAGGCTAGCTGAAAATTGCCTGGGCGATGAAGGTATCTCTGAACGTGGAGTTCGTTGCATTTCAATGGAGCAGTTACAGCTTTGCTTTTTGTGGAATTCTCATAAAGCTCAATTTTCACACAGTGTGTTTTATGCCAAATACGCACAGTGTGAACACACAGGGTTTTCGTGCGAAACGGGTCTAATGGTGATGGTGTGTGAGGTTAGTGACTTGAGTGGAGTTGGTCTCACACAAGAAACATTGTGCCCTTTCGTGTTGAAGAAAAGCTACATCCACATGCTGTGCTGTGTCCCTATAGCTTGCATGTACTTAGTACTGGAGCTGATGCCATTGCCTTGCATTTCAAGGCTAGCTGAAAATTGCCTTGGCGATGAAGGTATCTCTGAACGTGGAGTTCATTGCATTTCAATGGAGCAGTTACAGCTTTGCTTTGTCTGGAATTCTCATAAAGCTCAATATAACACAGTGCGTTTTATGACAAATATGCACCTTGTGACCAAACAGGGTTTTTGTGCGAAACGGGTCTAATGGTGTAGGTGTGTGAAAATAGTGACCTGAGTGGAGTTGGTCTCACACAAGAAACTCTCTGCCCATTGATGTTGAGTAAAGGCCTCATCCACATGCTGTTTAGTCCGTATAGCGAACATGTATTTAAAGCTGAAGTTGATGTAAGAGCCTTCCATTTCAAAGCTAACTGAAAATTGCCTTGGTGATGAAGTGTTCTCTGAACGTGGAGTTGGTTGCACTTCAATGGAGCAGTTACAGCTTTGCTTTGTGGTGTATACGCAATAAACCAGTTTTCACTGCAATGCGTTCTATGACCATTACACACACTGTGACGAAACTGTTTTTTCGTGCGAAACGGGTCTAATGGTGATGGTGTGTGAGGTTAGTGACCTGAGTGGAGTTGGTCATACACAAGAAACATTGTGCCCTTTTGTGTTGAATAAAGCCTCATCCACATGCTGTGTTGTGTCCGTATAGCTAGCATGCATTTAAAGCCGAAGTTGATGGAAGAGACCTGCATTTCAAGGCTAGCTGAAAATTGCCTTGGCGATGAAGGTATCTCTGAACGTGGAGTTCATTGTATTTCAATGGAGCAGTTACAGCTTTGCTTTGTCTGGAATTCTCATAAAGCTCAATTTTCACACAGTGCGTTTTATGACAAATATGCACAGTGTGACCAAAAGGGTTTTCGTGCGAAACGGGTCTAATGGTGATTGTGTGTGAGGTTAGCGACTTGAGTGGAGTTGGTCTCACACAAGAAACATTGTGCCTTTCGTGTTGAGTAACAGCCTCATCCACATGCTGTGCTGTGTCCCTATAGCTAACATGTACTTGGTGCTGGAGCAGATGCCAGAGCCTTGCATTTCAAGGCTAGCTGAAAATTGCCTTGGCGATGGAAGTATCTCTGAACGTGGAGTTCGTTGCATTTCAATGGAGCAGTTGCAGCTTTGCTTTGTGTGGAATTCTCATAAAGCTCAATTTCAACACAGTGCGTTTTATGGCAAATATGCTCAGTGTTACAAAATAGGGTTTTCGTGCGAAACGGGTCTAATGGTGATGGTGTGTGAGGTTAGTGACCTGAGTGGAGTTGGTCTCACACAAGAAACTCTCTGCCCATTGATGTTGAGTAAAAGCCTCATCCACATGCTGTGTTGTGTCCGTATAGCTACCATGTATTTAAAGCTGAAGTTGAAGGAAGAGACCTGCATTTCAAGGCTAGTTGAAAATTGCCTTGGCGATGGAAGTATCTCTGAACGTGGAGTTCGTTGCATTTCAATGGAGCAGTTACTGCTTTGCTTTGTCTGGAATTCTCATAAAGCTCAATTTTCACACAGTGCGCTTTATGGCAAATACGCACAGAGTTACAAACCAGGGTTTTCGTGCGAAACGGGTCTAATGGTGATGGTGTGCGAGATTAGTGTCGTGAGTGGAGTTGGTCTCACACAAGAAACTCTCTGCCCATTGATGTTGAGTAAAAGCCTCATCCACATGCTGTGTTGTGTCCCTATAGCTAACATGTACTTGGTGCTGGAGCTGATGCCAGAGCCTTGCATTTCAAGGCTAGCTGAAAATTGCCTTGGCGATGGAAGTATCTCTGAACATGGATTTTGTTGCATTTCAATGGAGCAGTTACAGCTTTGCTTTGTCTGGAATTCTTATAAAGCTCAATTTCAAAACAGTGCGTTTTATGACAAATATGCACAGTGTTACGAAACAGGGTTTTCGTGCGAAACGGGTCTAATGGTGATTGTGTGTGAGGTTAGCGACTTGAGTGGAGTTGGTCTCACACAAGAAACATTGTGCCTTTCGTGTTGAGTAACAGCCTCATCCACATGCTGTGCTGTGTCCCTATAGCTAACATGTACTTGGTGCTGGAGCAGATGCCAGAGCCTTGCATTTCAAGGCTAGCTGAAAATTGCCTTGGCGATGGAAGCATCTCTGAACATGGATTTCGTTGCATTTCAATGGAGCAGTTGCAGCTTTGCTTTGTGTGGAATTCTCATAAAGCTCAATTTCAACACAGTGCGTTTTATGGCAAATATGCTCAGTGTTACAAAATAGGGTTTTCGTGCGAAACGGGTCTAATGGTGATGGTGTGTGAGATTAGTGTTGTGAGTGGAGTTGGTCTCACACAAGAAACTCTCTGCCCATTGATGTTGAGTAAAAGCCTCATCCACATGCTGTGTTGTGTCCGTATAGCTACCATGTATTTAAAGCTGAAGTTGATGGAAGAGACCTGCATTTCAAGGCTAGCTGAAAATTGCCTGGGCGATGAAGTGTTCTCTGAACGTGGAGTTGGTTGCACTTCAATGGAGCAGTTACAGCTTTGCTTTGTGGAGTATACGCAATAAACCAGTTTTCACTGCAATGCGTTCTATGACCATTACACACACTGTGACGAAACTGTTTTTTCGTGCTAAACGGGTGTAATGGTGATGGTGTGTGAGGTTAGTGACCTGAGTGGAGTTGGTCATACACAAGAAACATTGTGCCCTTTTGTGTTGAATAAAGCCTCATCCACATGCTGTGTTGTGTCCGTATAACTAGCATGCATTTAAAGCCGAAGTTGATGGAAGAGACTTGCATTTCAAGGCTAGCTGAAAATTGCCTTGGCGATGAAGTTATCTCTGAACGTGGAGTTCATTGTATTAGCGACTTGAGTGGAGTTGGTCTCACACAAGAAACATTGTGCCTTTCGTGTTGAGTAACAGCCTCATCCACATGCTGTGCTGTGTCCCTATAGCTAACATGTACTTGGTGCTGGAGCAGATGCCAGAGCCTTGCATTTCAAGGCTAGCTGAAAATTGCCTTGGCGATGGAAGTATCTCTGAACGTGGAGTTCGTTGCATTTCAATGGAGCAGTTACTGCTTTGCTTTGTCTGGAATTCTCATAAAGCTCAATTTTCACACAGTGCGCTTTATGGCAAATACGCACAGAGTTACAAACCAGGGTTTTCGTGCGAAACGGGTCTAATGGTGATGGTGTGCGAGATTAGTGTCGTGACTGGAGTTGCTCTCACACAAGAAACTCTCTGCCCATTGATGTTGAGTAAAAGCCTCATCCACATGCTGTGTTGTGTCCCTATAGCTAACATGTACTTGGTGCTGGAGCTGATGCCAGAGCCTTGCATTTCAAGGCTAGCTGAAAATTGCCTTGGCGATGGAAGTATCTCTGAACATGGATTTTGTTGCATTTCAATGGAGCAGTTGCAGCTTTGCTTTGTCTGGAATTCTCATAAAGCTCAATTTCAACACAGTGCGTTTTATGGCAAATATGCTCAGTGTTACGAAATAGGGTTTTCGTGCGAAACGGGTCTAATGGTGATGGTGTGTGAGGTTAGTGACCTGAGTGGAGTTGGTCTCACACAAGAAACTCTCTGCCCATTGATGTTGAGTAAAAGCCTCATCCACATGCTGTGTTGTGTCCGTATAGCTACCATGTATTTAAAGCTGAAGTTGATGGAAGAGACCTGCATTTCAAAGCTAGCTGAAAATTGCCTTGGCGATGAAGGTATCTCTGAACGTGGAGTTCATTGCATTTCAATGGAGCAGTTACAGCTTTGCTTTGTCTGGAATTCTCATAAAGCTCAATATAACACAGTGCGTTTTATGACAAATATGCACCTTGTGACCAAACAGGGTTTTTGTGCGAAACGGGTCTAATGGTGTAGGTGTGTGAGAATAGTGACCTGAGTGGAGTTGGTCTCACACAAGAAACTCTCTGCCCATTGATGTTGAGTAAAGGCCTCATCCACATGCTGTTTAGTCCGTATAGCGAACATGTATTTAAAGCTGAAGTTGATGTAAGAGCCTTCCATTTCAAAGCTAACTGAAAATTGCCTTGGTGATGAAGTGTTCTCTGAACGTGGAGTTGGTTGCACTTCAATGGAGCAGTTACAGCTTTGCTTTGTGGTGTATACGCAATAAACCAGTTTTCACTGCAATGCGTTCTATGACCATTACACACACTGTGACGAAACTGTTTTTTCGTGCGAAACGGGTCTAATGGTGATGGTGTGTGAGGTTAGTGACCTGAGTGGAGTTGGTCATACACAAGAAACATTGTGCCTTTCGTGTTGAATAAAGCCTCATCCACATGCTGTGTTGTGTCCGTATAGCTAGCATGCATTTAAAGCCGAAGTTGATGGAAGAGACTTGCATTTCAAGGCTAGCTGAAAATTGCCTTGGCGATGGAAGTATCTCTGAACGTGGAGTTCGTTGCATTTCAATGGAGCAGTTGCAGCTTTGCTTTGTCTGGAATTCTCATAAAGCTCAATTTCAACACAGTGCGTTTTATGGCAAATATGCTCAGTGTTACAAAATAGGGTTTTCGTGCGAAACGGGTCTAATGGTGATGGTGTGTGAGATTAGTGTTGTGAGTGGAGTTGGTCTCACACAAGAAACTCTCTGCCCATTGATGTTGAGTAAAAGCCTCATCCACATGCTGTGTTGTGTCCGTATAGCTTGCATGTACTTGGTGCTGGAGCTGATGCCAGAGCCTTGCATTTCAAGGCTAGCTGAAAATTGCCTTGGCGATGAAGGTATCTCTGAACATGGATTTTGTTGCATTTCAATGGAGCAGTTACAGCTTTGCTTTGTCTGGAATCGTATAAAGTTCAATTTTCACACAGTGTGTTTTATGGCAAACACGCACAGTGTGAACACACAGGGTTTTCGTGCGAAACGGGTCTAATGGTGATGGTGTGTGATTAGTGTCGTGAGTGGAGTTGGCCTCACACAAGAAACATTGTGCCCTTTCGTGTTGAAGAAAAGCTACATCCACATGCTGTGCTGTGTCCCTATAGCTAACATGTACTTGGTGCTGGAGCTGATGCCATTGCCTTGCATTTCAAGTTTAGCTGAAAATTGCCTTGGCGATGAAGGTATCTCTGAACCTGAGTGGAGTTGGTCTAACACAAGAAACTCTATTGCCCATTGATGTTGAGTAAAGGCCTCATCCACATGCTGTTTAGTCCGTATAGCGAACATGTATTTAAAGCTGAAGTTGATGTAAGAGCCTTCCATTTCAAAGCTAACTGAAAATTTCCTTGGTGATGAAGTGTTCTCTGAACGTGGAGTTGGTTGCACTTCAATGGAGCAGTTACAGCTTTGCTTTGTGGAGTATACGCAATAAACCAGTTTTCACTGCAATGCGTTCTATGACCATTACACACACTTTGACGAAACTGTTTTTTCGTGCGAAACGGGTGTAATGGTGATGGTGTGTGAGGTTAGTGACCTGAGTGGAGTTGGTCATACACAAGAAACATTGTGCCCTTTTGTGTTGAATAAAGCCTCATCCACATGCTGTGTTGTGTCCGTATAGCTAGCATGCATTTAAAGCCGAAGTTGATGGAAGAGACCTGCATTTCAAGGCTAGCTGAAAATTGCCTTGGCGATGAAGGTATCTCTGAACGTGGAGTTCATTGTATTTCAATGGAGCAGTTACAGCTTTGCTTTGTCTGGAATTCTCATAAAGCTCAATTTTCACACAGTGCGTTTTATGACAAATATGCACAGTGTGACCAAAAGGGTTTTCGTGCGAAACGGGTCTAATGGTGTAAGTGTGTGAGGTTAGCGACTTGAGTGGAGTTGGTCTCACACAAGAAACATTGTGCCTTTCGTGTTGAGTAACAGCCTCATCCACATGCTGTGCTGTGTCCCTATAGCTAACATGTACTTGGTGCTGTAGCTGATGCCAGAGCCTTGCATTTCAAGGCTAGCTGAAAATTGCCTTGGCGATGGAAGTATCTCTGAACGTGGAGTTCGTTGCATTTCAATGGAGCAGTTGCAGCTTTGCTTTGTGTGGAATTCTCATAAAGCTCAATTTCAACACAGTGCGTTTTATGGCAAATATGCTCAGTGTTACAAAATAGGGTTTTCGTGCGAAACGGGTCTAATGGTGATGGTGTGTGAGATTAGTGTTGTGAGTGGAGTTGGTCTCACACAAGAAACTCTCTGCCCATTGATGTTGAGTAAAAGCCTCATCCACATGCTGTGTTGTGTCCGTATACCTACCATGTATTTAAAGCTGAAGTTGATGGAAGAGACCTGCATTTCAAGGCTAGCTGAAAATTGCCTGGGCGATGAAGGTATCTCTGAACGTGGAGTTCGTTGCATTTCAATGGAGCAGTTACAGCTTTGCTTTTTGTGGAATTCTCATAAAGCTCAATTTTCACACAGTGTGTTTTATGCCAAATACGCACAGTGTGAACACACAGGGTTTTCGTGCGAAACGGGTCTAATGGTGATGGTGTGTGAGGTTAGTGACTTGAGTGGAGTTGGTCTCACACAAGAAACATTGTGCCCTTTCGTGTTGAAGAAAAGCTACATCCACATGCTGTGCTGTGTCCCTATAGCTTGCATGTACTTAGTACTGGAGCTGATGCCATTGCCTTGCATTTCAAGGCTAGCTGAAAATTGCCTTGGCGATGAAGGTATCTCTGAACGTGGAGTTCATTGCATTTCAATGGAGCAGTTACAGCTTTGCTTTGTCTGGAATTCTCATAAAGCTCAATATAACACAGTGCGTTTTATGACAAATATGCACCTTGTGACCAAACAGGGTTTTTGTGCGAAACGGGTCTAATGGTGTAGGTGTGTGAAAATAGTGACCTGAGTGGAGTTGGTCTCACACAAGAAACTCTCTGCCCATTGATGTTGAGTAAAGGCCTCATCCACATGCTGTTTAGTCCGTATAGCGAACATGTATTTAAAGCTGAAGTTGATGTAAGAGCCTTCCATTTCAAAGCTAACTGAAAATTGCCTTGGTGATGAAGTGTTCTCTGAACGTGGAGTTGGTTGCACTTCAATGGAGCAGTTACAGCTTTGCTTTGTGGTGTATACGCAATAAACCAGTTTTCACTGCAATGCGTTCTATGACCATTACACACACTGTGACGAAACTGTTTTTTCGTGCGAAACGGGTCTAATGGTGATGGTGTGTGAGGTTAGTGACCTGAGTGGAGTTGGTCATACACAAGAAACATTGTGCCCTTTTGTGTTGAATAAAGCCTCATCCACATGCTGTGTTGTGTCCGTATAGCTAGCATGCATTTAAAGCCGAAGTTGATGGAAGAGACCTGCATTTCAAGGCTAGCTGAAAATTGCCTTGGCGATGAAGGTATCTCTGAACGTGGAGTTCATTGT
Organism: Ochotona princeps; assembly: GCF_030435755.1. Taxonomy (NCBI): domain Eukaryota; kingdom Metazoa; phylum Chordata; class Mammalia; order Lagomorpha; family Ochotonidae; genus Ochotona; species Ochotona princeps. The sequence continues at coordinate 52,091 of NW_026699603.1, forward strand.
ATTTCAATGGAGCAGTTACAGCTTTGCTTTGTCTGGAATTCTCATAAAGCTCAATTTTCACACAGTGCGTTTTATGACAAATATGCACAGTGTGACCAAAAGGGTTTTCGTGCGAAACGGGTCTAATGGTGATTGTGTGTGAGGTTAGCGACTTGAGTGGAGTTGGTCTCACACAAGAAACATTGTGCCTTTCGTGTTGAGTAACAGCCTCATCCACATGCTGTGCTGTGTCCCTATAGCTAACATGTACTTGGTGCTGGAGCAGATGCCAGAGCCTTGCATTTCAAGGCTAGCTGAAAATTGCCTTGGCGATGGAAGTATCTCTGAACGTGGAGTTCGTTGCATTTCAATGGAGCAGTTGCAGCTTTGCTTTGTGTGGAATTCTCATAAAGCTCAATTTCAACACAGTGCGTTTTATGGCAAATATGCTCAGTGTTACAAAATAGGGTTTTCGTGCGAAACGGGTCTAATGGTGATGGTGTGTGAGGTTAGTGACCTGAGTGGAGTTGGTCTCACACAAGAAACTCTCTGCCCATTGATGTTGAGTAAAAGCCTCATCCACATGCTGTGTTGTGTCCGTATAGCTACCATGTATTTAAAGCTGAAGTTGAAGGAAGAGACCTGCATTTCAAGGCTAGTTGAAAATTGCCTTGGCGATGGAAGTATCTCTGAACGTGGAGTTCGTTGCATTTCAATGGAGCAGTTACTGCTTTGCTTTGTCTGGAATTCTCATAAAGCTCAATTTTCACACAGTGCGCTTTATGGCAAATACGCACAGAGTTACAAACCAGGGTTTTCGTGCGAAACGGGTCTAATGGTGATGGTGTGCGAGATTAGTGTCGTGAGTGGAGTTGGTCTCACACAAGAAACTCTCTGCCCATTGATGTTGAGTAAAAGCCTCATCCACATGCTGTGTTGTGTCCCTATAGCTAACATGTACTTGGTGCTGGAGCTGATGCCAGAGCCTTGCATTTCAAGGCTAGCTGAAAATTGCCTTGGCGATGGAAGTATCTCTGAACATGGATTTTGTTGCATTTCAATGGAGCAGTTACAGCTTTGCTTTGTCTGGAATTCTTATAAAGCTCAATTTCAAAACAGTGCGTTTTATGACAAATATGCACAGTGTTACGAAACAGGGTTTTCGTGCGAAACGGGTCTAATGGTGATTGTGTGTGAGGTTAGCGACTTGAGTGGAGTTGGTCTCACACAAGAAACATTGTGCCTTTCGTGTTGAGTAACAGCCTCATCCACATGCTGTGCTGTGTCCCTATAGCTAACATGTACTTGGTGCTGGAGCAGATGCCAGAGCCTTGCATTTCAAGGCTAGCTGAAAATTGCCTTGGCGATGGAAGCATCTCTGAACATGGATTTCGTTGCATTTCAATGGAGCAGTTGCAGCTTTGCTTTGTGTGGAATTCTCATAAAGCTCAATTTCAACACAGTGCGTTTTATGGCAAATATGCTCAGTGTTACAAAATAGGGTTTTCGTGCGAAACGGGTCTAATGGTGATGGTGTGTGAGATTAGTGTTGTGAGTGGAGTTGGTCTCACACAAGAAACTCTCTGCCCATTGATGTTGAGTAAAAGCCTCATCCACATGCTGTGTTGTGTCCGTATAGCTACCATGTATTTAAAGCTGAAGTTGATGGAAGAGACCTGCATTTCAAGGCTAGCTGAAAATTGCCTGGGCGATGAAGTGTTCTCTGAACGTGGAGTTGGTTGCACTTCAATGGAGCAGTTACAGCTTTGCTTTGTGGAGTATACGCAATAAACCAGTTTTCACTGCAATGCGTTCTATGACCATTACACACACTGTGACGAAACTGTTTTTTCGTGCTAAACGGGTGTAATGGTGATGGTGTGTGAGGTTAGTGACCTGAGTGGAGTTGGTCATACACAAGAAACATTGTGCCCTTTTGTGTTGAATAAAGCCTCATCCACATGCTGTGTTGTGTCCGTATAACTAGCATGCATTTAAAGCCGAAGTTGATGGAAGAGACTTGCATTTCAAGGCTAGCTGAAAATTGCCTTGGCGATGAAGTTATCTCTGAACGTGGAGTTCATTGTATTAGCGACTTGAGTGGAGTTGGTCTCACACAAGAAACATTGTGCCTTTCGTGTTGAGTAACAGCCTCATCCACATGCTGTGCTGTGTCCCTATAGCTAACATGTACTTGGTGCTGGAGCAGATGCCAGAGCCTTGCATTTCAAGGCTAGCTGAAAATTGCCTTGGCGATGGAAGTATCTCTGAACGTGGAGTTCGTTGCATTTCAATGGAGCAGTTACTGCTTTGCTTTGTCTGGAATTCTCATAAAGCTCAATTTTCACACAGTGCGCTTTATGGCAAATACGCACAGAGTTACAAACCAGGGTTTTCGTGCTAAACGGGTCTAATGGTGATGGTGTGCGAGATTAGTGTCGTGACTGGAGTTGCTCTCACACAAGAAACTCTCTGCCCATTGATGTTGAGTAAAAGCCTCATCCACATGCTGTGTTGTGTCCCTATAGCTAACATGTACTTGGTGCTGGAGCTGATGCCAGAGCCTTGCATTTCAAGGCTAGCTGAAAATTGCCTTGGCGATGGAAGTATCTCTGAACATGGATTTTGTTGCATTTCAATGGAGCAGTTGCAGCTTTGCTTTGTCTGGAATTCTCATAAAGCTCAATTTCAACACAGTGCGTTTTATGGCAAATATGCTCAGTGTTACGAAATAGGGTTTTCGTGCGAAACGGGTCTAATGGTGATGGTGTGTGAGGTTAGTGACCTGAGTGGAGTTGGTCTCACACAAGAAACTCTCTGCCCATTGATGTTGAGTAAAAGCCTCATCCACATGCTGTGTTGTGTCCGTATAGCTACCATGTATTTAAAGCTGAAGTTGATGGAAGAGACCTGCATTTCAAAGCTAGCTGAAAATTGCCTTGGCGATGAAGGTATCTCTGAACGTGGAGTTCATTGCATTTCAATGGAGCAGTTACAGCTTTGCTTTGTCTGGAATTCTCATAAAGCTCAATATAACACAGTGCGTTTTATGACAAATATGCACCTTGTGACCAAACAGGGTTTTTGTGCGAAACGGGTCTAATGGTGTAGGTGTGTGAGAATAGTGACCTGAGTGGAGTTGGTCTCACACAAGAAACTCTCTGCCCATTGATGTTGAGTAAAGGCCTCATCCACATGCTGTTTAGTCCGTATAGCGAACATGTATTTAAAGCTGAAGTTGATGTAAGAGCCTTCCATTTCAAAGCTAACTGAAAATTGCCTTGGTGATGAAGTGTTCTCTGAACGTGGAGTTGGTTGCACTTCAATGGAGCAGTTACAGCTTTGCTTTGTGGTGTATACGCAATAAACCAGTTTTCACTGTAATGCGTTCTATGACCATTACACACACTGTGACGAAACTGTTTTTTCGTGCGAAACGGGTCTAATGGTGATGGTGTGTGAGGTTAGTGACCTGAGTGGAGTTGGTCATACACAAGAAACATTGTGCCCTTTTGTGTTGAATAAAGCCTCATCCACATGCTGTGTTGTGTCCATATAGCTAGCATGCATTTAAAGCCGAAGTTGATGGAAGAGACCTGCATTTCAAGGCTAGCTGAAAATTGCCTTGGCGATGAAGGTATCTCTGAACGTGGAGTTCATTGTATTTCAATGGAGCAGTTACAGCTTTGCTTTGTCTGGAATTCTCATAAAGCTCAATTTTCACACAGTGCGTTTTATGACAAATATGCACAGTGTGACCAAAAGGGTTTTCGTGCGAAACGGGTCTAATGGTGATTGTGTGTGAGGTTAGCGACTTGAGTGGAGTTGGTCTCACACAAGAAACATTGTGCCTTTCGTGTTGAGTAACAGCCTCATCCACATGCTGTGCTGTGTCCCTATAGCTAACATGTACTTGGTGCTGGAGCAGATGCCAGAGCCTTGCATTTCAAGGCTAGCTGAAAATTGCCTTGGCGATGGAAGCATCTCTGAACATGGATTTCGTTGCATTTCAATGGAGCAGTTGCAGCTTTGCTTTGTGTGGAATTCTCATAAAGCTCAATTTTCACACAGTGCGCTTTATGGCAAACACGCACAGAGTTACAAACCAGGGTTTTCGTGCGAAACGGGTCTAATGGTGATGGTGTGCGAGATTAGTGTCATGAGTGGAGTTGGTCTCACACAAGAAACTCTCTGCCCATTGATGTTGAGTAAAAGCCTCATCCACATGCTGTGTTGTGTCCCTATAGCTAACATGTACTTGGTGCTGGAGCTGATGCCAGAGCCTTCCATTTCAAGGCTAGCTGAAAATTGCCTTGGCGATGGAAGTATCTCTGAACATGGATTTCTTTGCATTTCAATGGAGCAGTTACAGCTTTGCTTTTTGTGGAATTCTCATAAAGCTCAATTTCAACACAGTGCGTTTTATGACAAATACGCACAGAGTTACAAAGCAGTGTTTTCGTGCGAAATGGGTCTAATGGTGATGGTGTGTGAGGTTAGTGACTTGAGTGGAGTTGGTCTCACACAAGAAACATTGTGCCCTTTCGTGTTGAAGAAAAGCTACATCCACATGCTGTGCTGTGTCCCTATAGCTAACATGTACTTGGTGCTGGAGCTGATGCCAGAGCCTTGCATTTCAAGGCTAGCTGAAAATTGCCTTGGCGATGGAAGTATCTCTGAACATGGATTTTGTTGCATTTCAATGGAGCAGTTGCAGCTTTGCTTTGTCTGGAATTCTCATAAAGCTCAATTTCAACACAGTGCGTTTTATGGCAAATATGCTCAGTGTTACGAAATAGGGTTTTCATGCGAAACGGGTCTAATGGTGATGGTGTGTGAGGTTAGTGACCTGAGTGGAGTTGGTCTCACACAAGAAACTCTCTGCCCATTGATGTTGAGTAAAAGCCTCATCCACATGCTGTGTTGTGTCCGTATAGCTACCATGTATTTAAAGCTGAAGTTGATGGAAGAGACCTGCATTTCAAAGCTAGCTGAAAATTGCCTTGGCGATGAAGGTATCTCTGAACGTGGAGTTCATTGCATTTCAATGGAGCAGTTACAGCTTTGCTTTGTCTGGAATTCTCATAAAGCTCAATATAACACAGTGCGTTTTATGACAAATATGCACCTTGTGACCAAACAGGGTTTTTGTGCGAAACGGGTCTAATGGTGTAGGTGTGTGAGAATAGTGACCTGAGTGGAGTTGGTCTCACACAAGAAACTCTCTGCCCATTGATGTTGAGTAAAGGCCTCATCCACATGCTGTTTAGTCCGTATAGCGAACATGTATTTAAAGCTGAAGTTGAAGTAAGAGCCTTCCATTTCAAAGCTAACTGAAAATTGCCTTGGTGATGAAGTGTTCTCTGAACGTGGAGTTGGTTGCACTTCAATGGAGCAGTTACAGCTTTGCTTTGTCTGGAATTCTCATAAGCTCAATATAACACAGTGCGTTTTATGACAAATATGCACCTTGTGACCAAACAGGGTTTTTGTGTGAAACGGGTCTAATGGTGTAGGTGTGTGAGAATAGTGACCTGAGTGGAGTTGGTCTCACACAAGAAACTCTCTGCCCATTGATGTTGAGTAAAGGCCTCATCCACATGCTGTTTAGTCCGTATAGCGAACATGTATTTAAAGCTGAAGTTGATGTAAGAGCCTTCCATTTCAAAGCTAACTGAAAATTGCCTTGGTGATGAAGTGTTCTCTGAACGTGGAGTTGGTTGCACTTCAATGGAGCAGTTACAGCTTTGCTTTGTGGTGTATACGCAATAAACCAGTTTTCACTGCAATGCGTTCTATGACCATTACACACACTGTGACGAAACTGTTTTTTCGTGCGAAACGGGTCTAATGGTGATGGTGTGTGAGGTAAGTGACCTGAGTGGAGTTGGTCATACACAAGAAACATTGTGCCCTTTTGTGTTGAATAAAGCCTCATCCACATGCTGTGTTGTGTCCGTATAGCTAGCATGCATTTAAAGCCGAAGTTGATGGAAGAGACCTGCATTTCAAGGCTAGCTGAAAATTGCCTTGGCGATGAAGGTATCTCTGAACGTGGAGTTCAGTGTATTTCAATGGAGCAGTTACAGCTTTGCTTTGTCTGGAATTCTCATAAAGCTCAATTTTCACACAGTGCGTTTTATGACAAATATGCACAGTGTGACCAAAAGGGTTTTCGTGCGAAACGGGTCTAATGGTGTAAGTGTGTGAGGTTAGCGACTTGAGTGGAGTTGGTCTCACACAAGAAACATTGTGCCTTTCGTGTTGAGTAACAGCCTCATCCACATGCTGTGCTGTGTCCCTATAGCTAACATGTACTTGGTGCTGGAGCAGATGCCAGAGCCTTGCATTTCAAGGCTAGCTGAAAATTGCCTTGGCGATGGAAGTATCTCTGAACGTGGAGTTCGTTGCATTTCAATGGAGCAGTTGCAGCTTTGCTTTGTGTGGAATTCTCATAAAGCTCAATTTCAACACAGTGCGTTTTATGGCAAATATGCTCAGTGTTACAAAATAGGGTTTTCGTGCGAAACGGGTCTAATGGTGATGGTGTGTGAGGTTAGTGACCTGAGTGGAGTTGGTCTCACACAAGAAACTCTCTGCCCATTGATGTTGAGTAAAAGCCTCATCCACATGCTGTGTTGTGTCCGTATAGCTACCATGTATTTAAAGCTGAAGTTGAAGGAAGAGACCTGCATTTCAAGGCTAGTTGAAAATTGCCTTGGCGATGGAAGTATCTCTGAACGTGGAGTTCGTTGCATTTCAATGGAGCAGTTGCAGCTTTGCTTTGTCTGGAATTCTCATAAAGCTCAATTTCAACACAGTGCGTTTTATGGCAAATATGCTCAGTGTTACGAAATAGGGTTTTCGTGCGAAACGGGTCTAATGGTGATGGTGTGCGAGATTAGTGTCGTGACTGGAGTTGGTCTCACACAAGAAACTCTCTGCCCATTGATGTTGAGTAAAAGCCTCATCCACATGCTGTGTTGTGTCCCTATAGCTAACATGTACTTGGTGCTGGAGCAGATGCCAGAGCCTTGCATTTCAAGGCTAGCTGAAAATTGCCTTGGCGATGGAAGTATCTCTGAACATGGATTTTGTTGCATTTCAATGGAGCAGTTGCAGCTTTGCTTTGTCTGGAATTCTCATAAAGCTCAATTTCAACACAGTGCGTTTTATGGCAAATATGCTCAGTGTTACGAAATAGGGTTTTCGTGCGAAACGGGTCTAATGGTGATGGTGTGTGAGGTTAGTGACCTGAGTGGAGTTGGTCTCACACAAGAAACTCTCTGCCCATTGATGTTGAGTAAAAGCCTCATCCACATGCTGTGTTGTGTCCGTATAGCTACCATGTATTTAAAGCTGAAGTTGATGGAAGAGACCTGCATTTCAAAGCTAGCTGAAAATTGCCTTGGCGATGAAGGTATCTCTGAACGTGGAGTTCATTGCATTTCAATGGAGCAGTTACAGCTTTGCTTTGTCTGGAATTCTCATAAAGCTCAATATAACACAGTGCGTTTTATGACAAATATGCACCTTGTGACCAAACAGGGTTTTTGTGCGAAACGGGTCTAATGGTGTAGGTGTGTGAGAATAGTGACCTGAGTGGAGTTGGTCTCACACAAGAAACTCTCTGCCCATTGATGTTGAGTAAAGGCCTCATCCACATGCTGTTTAGTCCGTATAGCGAACATGTATTTAAAGCTGAAGTTGATGTAAGAGCCTTCCATTTCAAAGCTAACTGAAAATTGCCTTGGTGATGAAGTGTTCTCTGAACGTGGAGTTGGTTGCACTTCAATGGAGCAGTTACAGCTTTGCTTTGTGGTGTATACGCAATAAACCAGTTTTCACTGCAATGCGTTCTATGACCATTACACACACTGTGACGAAACTGTTTTTTCGTGTGAAACGGGTCTAATGGTGATGGTGTGTGAGGTTAGTGACCTGAGTGGAGTTGGTCATACACAAGAAACATTGTGCCCTTTTGTGTTGAATAAAGCCTCATCCACATGCTGTGTTGTGTCCGTATAGCTAGCATGCATTTAAAGCCGAAGTTGATGGAAGAGACCTGCATTTCAAGGCTAGCTGAAAATTGCCTTGGCGATGAAGGTATCTCTGAACGTGGAGTTCATTGTATTTCAATGGAGCAGTTACAGCTTTGCTTTGTCTGGAATTCTCATAAAGCTCAATTTTCACACAGTGCGTTTTATGACAAATATGCACAGTGTGACCAAAAGGGTTTTCGTGCGAAACGGGTCTAATGGTGATTGTGTGTGAGGTTAGCGACTTGAGTGGAGTTGGTCTCACACAAGAAACATTGTGCCTTTCGTGTTGAGTAACAGCCTCATCCACATGCTGTGCTGTGTCCCTATAGCTAACATGTACTTGGTGCTGGAGCAGATGCCAGAGCCTTGCATTTCAAGGCTAGCTGAAAATTGCCTTGGCGATGGAAGCATCTCTGAACATGGATTTCGTTGCATTTCAATGGAGCAGTTGCAGCTTTGCTTTGTGTGGAATTCTCATAAAGCTCAATTTCAACACAGTGCGTTTTGTGGCAAATATGCTCAGTGTTACAAAATAGGGTTTTCGTGCGAAACGGGTCTAATGGTGATGGTGTGTGAGGTTAGTGTTGTGAGTGGAGTTGGTCTCACACAAGAAACTCTCTGCCCATTGATGTTGAGTAAAAGCCTCATCCACATGCTGTGTTGTGTCCGTATAGCTACCATGTATTTAAAGCTGAAGTTGATGGAAGAGACCTGCATTTCAAGGCTAGCTGAAAATTGCCTGGGCGATGGAAGTATCTCTGAACGTGGAGTTCGTTGCATTTCAATGGAGCAGTTACAGCTTTGCTTTGTCTGGAATTCTCATAAAGCTCAATTTTCACACAGTGCGCTTTATGGCAAATACGCACAGAGTTACAAACCAGGGTTTTCGTGCGAAACGGGTCTAATGGTGATGGTGTGTGAGGTTAGTGACTTGAGTGGAGTTGGTCTCACACAAGAAACATTGTGCCCTTTCGTGTTGAAGAAAAGCTACATCCACATGCTGTGCTGTGTCCCTATAGCTTGCATGTACTTAGTACTGGAGCTGATGCCATTGCCTTGCATTTCAAGGCTAGCTGAAAATTGCCTTGGCGATGGAAGCATCTCTGAACATGGATTTTGTTGCATTTCAATGGAGCAGTTGCAGCTTTGCTTTGTCTGGAATTCTCATAAAGCTCAATTTCAACACAGTGCGTTTTATGGCAAATATGCTCAGTGTTACGAAATAGGGTTTTCGTGCGAAACGGGTCTAATGGTGATGGTGTGTGAGGTTAGTGACCTGAGTGGAGTTGGTCTCACACAAGAAACTCTATTGCCCATTGATGTTGAGTAAAGGCCTCATCCACATGCTGTTTAGTCCGTATAGCGAACATGTATTTAAAGCTGAAGTTGATGTAAGAGCCTTCCATTTCAAAGCTAACTGAAAATTGCCTTGGTGATGAAGTGTTCTCTGAACGTGGAGTTGGTTGTACTTCAATGGAACAGTTACAGCTTTGCTTTGTGGAGTATACGCAATAAACCAGTTTTCACTGCAATGCGTTCTATGACCATTACACACACTGTGACGAAACTGTTTTTTCGTGCTAAACGGGTGTAATGGTGATGGTGTGTGAGGTTAGTGACCTGAGTGGAGTTGGTCATTCACAAGAAACATTGTGCCCTTTTGTGTTGAGTAAAAGCCTCATCCACATGCTGTGTTGTGTCCGTATAACTAGCATGCATTTAAAGCCGAAGTTGATGGAAGAGACTTGCATTTCAAGGCTAGCTGAAAATTGCCTTGGCGATGAAGTTATCTCTGAACGTGGAGTTCATTGTATTAGCGACTTGAGTGGAGTTGGTCTCACACAAGAAACATTGTGCCTTTCGTGTTGAGTAACAGCCTCATCCACATGCTGTGCTGTGTCCCTATAGCTAACATGTACTTGGTGCTGGAGCAGATGCCAGAGCCTTGCATTTCAAGGCTAGCTGAAAATTGCCTTGGCGATGGAAGTATCTCTGAACGTGGAGTTCGTTGCATTTCAATGGAGCAGTTACTGCTTTGCTTTGTCTGGAATTCTCATAAAGCTCAATTTTCACACAGTGCGCTTTATGGCAAATACGCACAGAGTTACAAACCAGGGTTTTCGTGCGAAACGGGTCTAATGGTGATGGTGTGCGAGATTAGTGTCGTGACTGGAGTTGGTCTCACACAAGAAACTCTCTGCCCATTGGTGTTGAGTAAAAGCCTCATCCACATGCTGTGTTGTGTCCCTATAGCTAACATGTACTTGGTGCTGGAGCTGATGCCAGAGCCTTGCATTTCAAGGCTAGCTGAAAATTGCCTTGGCGATGGAAGTATCTCTGAACATGGATTTTGTTGCATTTCAATGGAGCAGTTGCAGCTTTGCTTTGTCTGGAATTCTCATAAAGCTCAATTTCAACACAGTGCGTTTTATGGCAAATATGCTCAGTGTTACGAAATAGGGTTTTCATGCGAAACGAGTCTAATGGTGATGGTGTGTGAGGTTAGTGAACTGAGTGGAGTTGGTCTCACACAAGAAACTCTATTGCCCATTGATGTTGAGTAAAGGCCTCATCCACATTCTGTTTAGTCCGTATAGCGAACATGTATTTAAAGCTGAAGTTGATGTAAGAGCCTTCCATTTCAAAGCTAACTGAAAATTGCCTTGGTGATGAAGTGTTCTCTGAACGTGGAGTTGGTTGCACTTCAATGGAGCAGTTACAGCTTTGCTTTGTGGTGTATACGCAATAAACCAGTTTTCACTGCAATGCGTTCTATGACCATTACACACACTGTGACGAAACTGTTTTTTCGTGCGAAACGGGTGTAATGGTGATGGTGTGTGAGGTTAGTGACCTGAGTGGAGTTGGTCATACACAAGAAACATTGTGCCCTTTTGTGTTGAATAAAGCCTCATCCACATGCTGTGTTGTGTCCGTATAGCTAGCATGCATTTAAAGCCGAAGTTGATGGAAGAGACCTGCATTTCAAGGCTAGCTGAAAATTGCCTTGGCGATGAAGGTATCTCTGAACGTGGAGTTCATTGTATTTCAATGGAGCAGTTACAGCTTTGCTTTGTCTGGAATTCTCATAAAGCTCAATTTTCACACAGTGCGTTTTATGACAAATATGCACAGTGTGACCAAAAGGGTTTTCGTGCGAAACGGGTCTAATGGTGTAAGTGTGTGAGGTTAGCGACTTGAGTGGAGTTGGTCTCACACAAGAAACATTGTGCCTTTCGTGTTGAGTAACAGCCTCATCCACATGCTGTGCTGTGTCCCTATAGCTAACATGTACTTGGTGCTGGAGCAGATGCCAGAGCCTTGCATTTCAAGGCTAGCTGAAAATTGCCTTGGCGATGGAAGTATCTCTGAACGTGGAGTTCGTTGCATTTCAATGGAGCAGTTGCAGCTTTGCTTTGTGTGGAATTCTCATAAAGCTCAATTTCAACACAGTGCGTTTTATGGCAAATATGCTCAGTGTTACAAAATAGGGTTTTCGTGCGAAACGGGTCTAATGGTGATGGTGTGTGAGGTTAGTGACCTGAGTGGAGTTGGTCTCACACAAGAAACTCTCTGCCCATTGATGTTGAGTAAAAGCCTCATCCACATGCTGTGTTGTGTCCGTATAGCTACCATGTATTTAAAGCTGAAGTTGAAGGAAGAGACCTGCATTTCAAGGCTAGTTGAAAATTGCCTTGGCGATGGAAGTATCTCTGAACGTGGAGTTCGTTGCATTTCAATGGAGCAGTTGCAGCTTTGCTTTGTCTGGAATTCTCATAAAGCTCAATTTCAACACAGTGCGTTTTATGGCAAATATGCTCAGTGTTACGAAATAGGGTTTTCGTGCGAAACGGGTCTAATGGTGATGGTGTGCGAGATTAGTGTCGTGACTGGAGTTGGTCTCACACAAGAAACTCTCTGCCCATTGATGTTGAGTAAAAGCCTCATCCACATGCTGTGTTGTGTCCCTATAGCTAACATGTACTTGGTGCTGGAGCAGATGCCAGAGCCTTGCATTTCAAGGCTAGCTGAAAATTGCCTTGGCGATGGAAGTATCTCTGAACATGGATTTTGTTGCATTTCAATGGAGCAGTTGCAGCTTTGCTTTGTCTGGAATTCTCATAAAGCTCAATTTCAACACAGTGCGTTTTATGGCAAATATGCTCAGTGTTACGAAATAGGGTTTTCGTGCGAAACGGGTCTAATGGTGATGGTGTGTGAGGTTAGTGACCTGAGTGGAGTTGGTCTCACACAAGAAACTCTCTGCCCATTGATGTTGAGTAAAAGCCTCATCCACATGCTGTGTTGTGTCCGTATAGCTACCATGTATTTAAAGCTGAAGTTGATGGAAGAGACCTGCATTTCAAAGCTAGCTGAAAATTGCCTTGGCGATGAAGGTATCTCTGAACGTGGAGTTCATTGCATTTCAATGGAGCAGTTACAGCTTTGCTTTGTCTGGAATTCTCATAAGCTCAATATAACACAGTGCGTTTTATGACAAATATGCACCTTGTGACCAAACAGGGTTTTTGTGCGAAACGGGTCTAATGGTGTAGGTGTGTGAGAATAGTGACCTGAGTGGAGTTGGTCTCACACAAGAAACTCTCTGCCCATTGATGTTGAGTAAAGGCCTCATCCACATGCTGTTAGGTCCGTATAGCGAACATGTATTTAAAGCTGAAGTTGATGTAAGAGCCTTCCATTTCAAAGCTAACTGAAAATTGCCTTGGTGATGAAGTGTTCTCTGAACGTGGAGTTGGTTGCACTTCAATGGAGCAGTTACAGCTTTGCTTTGTGGTGTATACGCAATAAACCAGTTTTCACTGCAATGCGTTCTATGACCATTACACACACTGTGACGAAACTGTTTTTTCGTGTGAAACGGGTCTAATGGTGATGGTGTGTGAGGTTAGTGACCTGAGTGGAGTTGGTCATACACAAGAAACATTGTGCCCTTTTGTGTTGAATAAAGCCTCATCCACATGCTGTGTTGTGTCCGTATAGCTAGCATGCATTTAAAGCCGAAGTTGATGGAAGAGACCTGCATTTCAAGGCTAGCTGAAAATTGCCTTGGCGATGAAGGTATCTCTGAACGTGGAGTTCATTGTATTTCAATGGAGCAGTTACAGCTTTGCTTTGTCTGGAATTCTCATAAAGCTCAATTTTCACACAGTGCGTTTTATGACAAATATGCACAGTGTGACCAAAAGGGTTTTCGTGCGAAACGGGTCTAATGGTGATTGTGTGTGAGGTTAGCGACTTGAGTGGAGTTGGTCTCACACAAGAAACATTGTGCCTTTCGTGTTGAGTAACAGCCTCATCCACATGCTGTGCTGTGTCCCTATAGCTAACATGTACTTGGTGCTGGAGCAGATGCCAGAGCCTTGCATTTCAAGGCTAGCTGAAAATTGCCTTGGCGATGGAAGCATCTCTGAACATGGATTTCGTTGCATTTCAATGGAGCAGTTGCAGCTTTGCTTTGTGTGGAATTCTCATAAAGCTCAATTTCAACACAGTGCGTTTTGTGGCAAATATGCTCAGTGTTACAAAATAGGGTTTTCGTGCGAAACGGGTCTAATGGTGATGGTGTGTGAGGTTAGTGTTGTGAGTGGAGTTGGTCTCACACAAGAAACTCTCTGCCCATTGATGTTGAGTAAAAGCCTCATCCACATGCTGTGTTGTGTCCGTATAGCTACCATGTATTTAAAGCTGAAGTTGATGGAAGAGACCTGCATTTCAAGGCTAGCTGAAAATTGCCTGGGCGATGGAAGTATCTCTGAACGTGGAGTTCGTTGCATTTCAATGGAGCAGTTACAGCTTTGCTTTGTCTGGAATTCTCATAAAGCTCAATTTTCACACAGTGCGCTTTATGGCAAATACGCACAGAGTTACAAACCAGGGTTTTCGTGCGAAACGGGTCTAATGGTGATGGTGTGTGAGGTTAGTGACTTGAGTGGAGTTGGTCTCACACAAGAAACATTGTGCCCTTTCGTGTTGAAGAAAAGCTACATCCACATGCTGTGCTGTGTCCCTATAGCTTGCATGTACTTAGTACTGGAGCTGATGCCATTGCCTTGCATTTCAAGGCTAGCTGAAAATTGCCTTGGCGATGGAAGCATCTCTGAACATGGATTTTGTTGCATTTCAATGGAGCAGTTGCAGCTTTGCTTTGTCTGGAATTCTCATAAAGCTCAATTTCAACACAGTGCGTTTTATGGCAAATATGCTCAGTGTTACGAAATAGGGTTTTCGTGCGAAACGGGTCTAATGGTGATGGTGTGTGAGGTTAGTGACCTGAGTGGAGTTGGTCTCACACAAGAAACTCTATTGCCCATTGATGTTGAGTAAAGGCCTCATCCACATGCTGTTTAGTCCGTATAGCGAACATGTATTTAAAGCTGAAGTTGATGTAAGAGCCTTCCATTTCAAAGCTAACTGAAAATTGCCTTGGTGATGAAGTGTTCTCTGAACGTGGAGTTGGTTGTACTTCAATGGAACAGTTACAGCTTTGCTTTGTGGAGTATACGCAATAAACCAGTTTTCACTGCAATGCGTTCTATGACCATTACACACACTGTGACGAAACTGTTTTTTCGTGCTAAACGGGTGTAATGGTGATGGTGTGTGAGGTTAGTGACCTGAGTGGAGTTGGTCATTCACAAGAAACATTGTGCCCTTTTGTGTTGAGTAAAAGCCTCATCCACATGCTGTGTTGTGTCCGTATAACTAGCATGCATTTAAAGCCGAAGTTGATGGAAGAGACTTGCATTTCAAGGCTAGCTGAAAATTGCCTTGGCGATGAAGTTATCTCTGAACGTGGAGTTCATTGTATTAGCGACTTGAGTGGAGTTGGTCTCACACAAGAAACATTGTGCCTTTCGTGTTGAGTAACAGCCTCATCCACATGCTGTGCTGTGTCCCTATAGCTAACATGTACTTGGTGCTGGAGCAGATGCCAGAGCCTTGCATTTCAAGGCTAGCTGAAAATTGCCTTGGCGATGGAAGTATCTCTGAACGTGGAGTTCGTTGCATTTCAATGGAGCAGTTACTGCTTTGCTTTGTCTGGAATTCTCATAAAGCTCAATTTTCACACAGTGCGCTTTATGGCAAATACGCACAGAGTTACAAACCAGGGTTTTCGTGCGAAACGGGTCTAATGGTGATGGTGTGCGAGATTAGTGTCGTGACTGGAGTTGGTCTCACACAAGAAACTCTCTGCCCATTGGTGTTGAGTAAAAGCCTCATCCACATGCTGTGTTGTGTCCCTATAGCTAACATGTACTTGGTGCTGGAGCTGATGCCAGAGCCTTGCATTTCAAGGCTAGCTGAAAATTGCCTTGGCGATGGAAGTATCTCTGAACATGGATTTTGTTGCATTTCAATGGAGCAGTTGCAGCTTTGCTTTGTCTGGAATTCTCATAAAGCTCAATTTCAACACAGTGCGTTTTATGGCAAATATGCTCAGTGTTACGAAATAGGGTTTTCATGCGAAACGAGTCTAATGGTGATGGTGTGTGAGGTTAGTGAACTGAGTGGAGTTGGTCTCACACAAGAAACTCTATTGCCCATTGATGTTGAGTAAAGGCCTCATCCACATTCTGTTTAGTCCGTATAGCGAACATGTATTTAAAGCTGAAGTTGATGTAAGAGCCTTCCATTTCAAAGCTAACTGAAAATTGCCTTGGTGATGAAGTGTTCTCTGAACGTGGAGTTGGTTGCACTTCAATGGAGCAGTTACAGCTTTGCTTTGTGGTGTATACGCAATAAACCAGTTTTCACTGCAATGCGTTCTATGACCATTACACACACTGTGACGAAACTGTTTTTTCGTGCGAAACGGGTGTAATGGTGATGGTGTGTGAGGTTAGTGACCTGAGTGGAGTTGGTCATACACAAGAAACATTGTGCCCTTTTGTGTTGAATAAAGCCTCATCCACATGCTGTGTTGTGTCCGTATAGCTAGCATGCATTTAAAGCCGAAGTTGATGGAAGAGACTTGCATTTCAAGGCTAGCTGAAAATTGCCTTGGCGATGAAGTTATCTCTGAACGTGGAGTTCGTTGCATTTCAATGGAGCGGTTACAGCTTTGCTTTGTCTGGAATTCTCATAAAGCTCAATTTTCACACAGTGCGTTTTATGACAAATATGCACAGTGTGACCAAAAGGGTTTTCGTGCGAAACGGGTCTAATGGTGTAAGTGTGTGAGGTTAGCGACTTGAGTGGAGTTGGTCTCACACAAGAAACATTGTGCCTTTCGTGTTGAGTAACAGCCTCATCCACATGCTATGCTGTGTCCCTATAGCTAACATGTACTTGGTGCTGGAGCAGATGCCAGAGCCTTGCATTTCAAGGCTAGCTGAAAATTGCCTTGGCGATGGAAGTATCTCTGAACGTGGAGTTCGTTGCATTTCAATGGAGCAGTTGCAGCTTTGCTTTGTCTGGAATTCTCATAAAGCTCAATTTCAACACAGTGCGTTTTATGGCAAATATGCTCAGTGTTACAAAATAGGGTTTTCGTGCGAAACGGGTCTAATGGTGATGGTGTGTGAGATTAGTGTTGTGAGTGGAGTTGGTCTCACACAAGAAACTCTCTGCCCATTGATGTTGAGTAAAAGCCTCATCCACATGCTGTGTTGTGTCCGTATAGCTTGCATGTACTTGGTGCTGGAGCTGATGCCAGAGCCTTGCATTTCAAGGCTAGCTGAAAATTGCCTTGGCGATGAAGGTATCTCTGATCGTGGAGTTCATTGCATTTCAATGGAGCAGTTACAGCTTTGCTTTGTCTGGAATTCTCATAAAGCTCAATATAACACAGTGCGTTTTATGACAAATATGCACCTGTGACCAAACAGGGTTTTTGTGCGAAACGGGTCTAATGGTGTAGGTGTGTGAGATTAGTGACCTGAGTGGAGTTGGTCTCACACAAGAAACTCTCTGCCCATTGATGTTGAGTAAAAGCCTCATCCACATGCTGAGTTGTGTCCGTATAGCTTGCATGTACTTGGTGCTGGAGCTGATGCCAGAGCCTTGCATTTCAAGGCTAGCTGAAAATTGCCTTGGCGATGAAGGTATCTCTGAACGTGGAGTTCATTGCATTTCAATGGAGCAGTTGCAGCTTTGCTTTGTCTGGAATTCTCATAAAGCTCAATTTCAACACAGTGCGTTTTATGGCAAATATGCTCAGTGTTACGAAATAGGGTTTTCATGCGAAACGGGTCTAATGGTGATGGTGTGTGAGGTTAGTGAACTGAGTGGAGTTGGTCTCACACAAGAAACTCTATTGCCCATTGATGTTGAGTAAAGGCCTCATCCACATGCTGTTTAGTCCGTATAGCGAACATGTATTTAAAGCTGAAGTTGATGTAAGAGCCTTCCATTTCAAAGCTAACTGAAAATTGCCTTGGTGATGAAGTGTTCTCTGAACGTGGAGTTGGTTGCACTTCAATGGAGCAGTTACAGCTTTGCTTTGTGGTGTATACGCAATAAACCAGTTTTCACTGCAATGCGTTCTATGACCATTACACACACTGTGACGAAACTGTTTTTTCGTGCGAAACGGGTGTAATGGTGATGGTGTGTGAGGTTAGTGACCTGAGTGGAGTTGGTCATACACAAGAAACATTGTGCCCTTTTGTGTTGAATAAAGCCTCATCCACATGCTGTGTTGTGTCCGTATAGCTAGCATGCATTTAAAGCCGAAGTTGATGGAAGAGACTTGCATTTCAAGGCTAGCTGAAAATTGCCTTGGCGATGAAGTTATCTCTGAACGTGGAGTTCATTGTATTTCAATGGAGCGGTTACAGCTTTGCTTTGTCTGGAATTCTCATAAAGCTCAATTTTCACACAGTGCGTTTTATGACAAATATGCACAGTGTGACCAAAAGGGTTTTCGTGCGAAACGGGTCTAATGGTGTAAGTGTGTGAGGTTAGCGACTTGAGTGGAGTTGGTCTCACACAAGAAACATTGTGCCTTTCGTGTTGAGTAACATACTCATCCACATGCTATGCTGTGTCCCTATAGCTAACATGTACTTGGTGCTGGAGCAGATGCCAGAGCCTTGCATTTCAAGGCTAGCTGAAAATTGCCTTGGCGATGGAAGTATCTCTGAACGTGGAGTTCGTTGCATTTCAATGGAGCAGTTGCAGCTTTGCTTTGTGTGGAATTCTCATAAAGCTCAATTTCAACACAGTGCGTTTTGTGACAAATATGCTCAGTGTTACAAAATAGGGTTTTCGTGCGAAACGGGTCTAATGGTGATGGTGTGTGAGATTAGTGTTGTGAGTGGAGTTGGTCTCACACAAGAAACTCTCTGCCCATTGATGTTGAGTAAAAGCCTCATCCACATGCTGTGTTGTGTCCCTATAGCTAACATGTACTTGGTGCTGGAGCAGATGCCAGAGCCTTGCATTTCAAGGCTAGCTGAAAAATGCCTTGGCGATGAAGGTATCTCTGAACGTGGAGTTCATTGCATTTCAATGGAGCAGTTACAGCTTTGCTTTGTCTGGAATTCTCATAAAGCTCAATATAACACAGTGCGTTTTATGACAAATATGCACCTTGTGAACAAACAGGGTTTTTGTGCGAAACGGGTGTAATGGTGATGGTGTGTGAGGTTAGTGACCTGAGTGGAGTTGGTCTCACACAAGAAACTCTCTGCCCATTGATGTTGAGTAAAAGCCTCATCCACATGCTGTGTTGTGTCCGTATAGCTTGCATGTACTTGGTGCTGGAGCTGATGCCAGAGCCTTGCATTTCAAGGCTAGCTGAAAATTGCCTTGGCGATGAAGGTATCTCTGAACGTGGAGTTCATTGCATTTCAATGGAGCAGTTACAGCTTTGCTTTGTCTGGAATCGTATAAAGTTCAATTTTCACACAGTGTGTTTTATGGCAAATACGCACAGTGTGAACACACAGGGTTTTCGTGCGAAACGGGTCTAATGGTGATGGTGTGTGATTAGTGTCGTGAGTGGAGTTGGCCTCACACAAGAAACATTGTGCCCTTTCGTGTTGAAGAAAAGCTACATCCACATGCTGTGCTGTGTCCCTATAGCTAACATGTACTTGGTGCTGGAGCTGATGCCATTGCCTTGCATTTCAAGTTTAGCTGAAAATTGCCTTGGCGATGAAGGTATCTCTGAACCTGAGTGGAGTTGGTCTAACACAAGAAACTCTATTGCCCATTGATGTTGAGTAAAGGCCTCATCCACATGCTGTTTAGTCCGTATAGCGAACATGTATTTAAAGCTGAAGTTGATGTAAGAGCCTTCCATTTCAAAGCTAACTGAAAATTTCCTTGGTGATGAAGTGTTCTCTGAACGTGGAGTTGGTTGCACTTCAATGGAGCAGTTACAGCTTTGCTTTGTGGAGTATACGCAATAAACCAGTTTTCACTGCAATGCGTTCTATGACCATTACACACACTGTGACGAAACTGTTTTTTCGTGCGAAACGGGTGTAATGGTGATGGTGTGTGAGGTTAGTGACCTGAGTGGAGTTGGTCATACACAAGAAACATTGTGCCCTTTTGTGTTGAATAAAGCCTCATCCACATGCTGTGTTGTGTCCGTATAGCTAGCATGCATTTAAAGCCGAAGTTGATGGAAGAGACTTGCATTTCAAGGCTAGCTGAAAATTGCCTTGGCGATGAAGTTATCTCTGAACGTGGAGTTCATTGTATTTCAATGGAGCGGTTACAGCTTTGCTTTGTCTGGAATTCTCATAAAGCTCAAATTCAAAACAGTGCGTTTTATGACTAATATGCACAGTGTGACCAAAAGGGTTTTCGTGCGAAACGGGTCTAATGGTGATGGTGTGCGAGATTAGTGTCGTGACTGGAGTTGGTCTCACACAAGAAACTCTCTGCCCATTGATGTTGAGTAAAAGCCTCATCCACATGCTGTGTTGTGTCCCTATAGCTAACATGTACTTGGTGCTGGAGCTGATGCCAGAGCCTTGCATTTCAAGGCTAGCTGAAAATTGCCTTGGCGATGGAAGTATCTCTGAACATGGATTTTGTTGCATTTCAATGGAGCAGTTGCAGCTTTGCTTTGTCTGGAATTCTCATAAAGCTCAATTTCAACACAGTGCGTTTTATGGCAAATATGCTCAGTGTTACGAAATAGGGTTTTCATGCGAAACGGGTCTAATGGTGATGGTGTGTGAGGTTAGTGAACTGAGTGGAGTTGGTCTCACACAAGAAACTCTATTGCCCATTGATGTTGAGTAAAGGCCTCATCCACATGCTGTTTAGTCCGTATAGCGAACATGTATTTAAAGCTGAAGTTGATGTAAGAGCCTTCCATTTCAAAGCTAACTGAAAATTGCCTTGGTGATGAAGTGTTCTCTGAACGTGGAGTTGGTTGCACTTCAATGGAGCAGTTACAGCTTTGCTTTGTGGTGTATACGCAATAAACCAGTTTTCACTGCAATGCGTTCTATGACCATTACACACACTGTGACGAAACTGTTTTTTCGTGCGAAACGGGTGTAATGGTGATGGTGTGTGAGGTTAGTGACCTGAGTGGAGTTGGTCATACACAAGAAACATTGTGCCCTTTTGTGTTGAATAAAGCCTCATCCACATGCTGTGTTGTGTCCGTATAGCTAGCATGCATTTAAAGCCGAAGTTGATGGAAGAGACTTGCATTTCAAGGCTAGCTGAAAATTGCCTTGGCGATGAAGTTATCTCTGAACGTGGAGTTCATTGTATTTCAATGGAGCGGTTACAGCTTTGCTTTGTCTGGAATTCTCATAAAGCTCAATTTTCACACAGTGCGTTTTATGACAAATATGCACAGTGTGACCAAAAGGGTTTTCGTGCGAAACGGGTCTAATGGTGTAAGTGTGTGAGGTTAGCGACTTGAGTGGAGTTGGTCTCACACAAGAAACATTGTGCCTTTCGTGTTGAGTAACAGCCTCATCCACATGCTATGCTGTGAACCTATAGCTAACATGTACTTGGTGCTGGAGCAGATGCCAGAGCCTTGCATTTCAAGGCTAGCTGAAAATTGCCTTGGCGATGGAAGTATCTCTGAACGTGGAGTTCGTTGCATTTCAATGGAGCAGTTGCAGCTTTGCTTTGTCTGGAATTCTCATAAAGCTCAATTTCAACACAGTGCGTTTTATGGCAAATATGCTCAGTGTTACAAAATAGGGTTTTCGTGCGAAACGGGTCTAATGGTGATGGTGTGTGAGATTAGTGTTGTGAGTGGAGTTGGTCTCACACAAGAAACTCTCTGCCCATTGATGTTGAGTAAAAGCCTCATCCACATGCTGTGTTGTGTCCGTATAGCTTGCATGTACTTGGTGCTGGAGCTGATGCCAGAGCCTTGCATTTCAAGGCTAGCTGAAAATTGCCTTGGCGATGAAGGTATCTCTGATCGTGGAGTTCATTGCATTTCAATGGAGCAGTTACAGCTTTGCTTTGTCTGGAATTCTCATAAAGCTCAATATAACACAGTGCGTTTTATGACAAATATGCACCTTGTGACCAAACAGGGTTTTTGTGCGAAACGGGTCTAATGGTGTAGGTGTGTGAGATTAGTGACCTGAGTGGAGTTGGTCTCACACAAGAAACTCTCTGCCCATTGATGTTGAGTAAAAGCCTCATCCACATGCTGTGTTGTGTCCGTATAGCTTGCATGTACTTGGTGCTGGAGCTGATGCCAGAGCCTTGCATTTCAAGGCTAGCTGAAAATTGCCTTGGCGATGAAGGTATCTCTGAACGTGGAGTTCATTGCATTTCAATGGAGCAGTTGCAGCTTTGCTTTGTCTGGAATTCTCATAAAGCTCAATTTCAACACAGTGCGTTTTATGGCAAATATGCTCAGTGTTACGAAATAGGGTTTTCATGCGAAACGGGTCTAATGGTGATGGTGTGTGAGGTTAGTGAACTGAGTGGAGTTGGTCTCACACAAGAAACTCTATTGCCCATTGATGTTGAGTAAAGGCCTCATCCACATGCTGTTTAGTCCGTATAGCGAACATGTATTTAAAGCTGAAGTTGATGTAAGAGCCTTCCATTTCAAAGCTAACTGAAAATTGCCTTGGTGATGAAGTGTTCTCTGAACGTGGAGTTGGTTGCACTTCAATGGAGCAGTTACAGCTTTGCTTTGTGGTGTATACGCAATAAACCAGTTTTCACTGCAATGCGTTCTATGACCATTACACACACTGTGACGAAACTGTTTTTTCGTGCGAAACGGGTGCAATGGTGATGGTGTGTGAGGTTAGTGACCTGAGTGGAGTTGGTCATACACAAGAAACATTGTGCCCTTTTGTGTTGAATAAAGCCTCATCCACATGCTGTGTTGTGTCCGTATAGCTAGCATGCATTTAAAGCCGAAGTTGATGGAAGAGACTTGCATTTCAAGGCTAGCTGAAAATTGCCTTGGCGATGAAGTTATCTCTGAACGTGGAGTTCATTGTATTTCAATGGAGCGGTTACAGCTTTGCTTTGTCTGGAATTCTCATAAAGCTCAATTTTCACACAGTGCGTTTTATGACAAATATGCACAGTGTGACCAAAAGGGTTTTCGTGCGAAACGGGTCTAATGGTGTAAGTGTGTGAGGTTAGCGACTTGAGTGGAGTTGGTCTCACACAAGAAACATTGTGCCTTTCGTGTTGAGTAACAGCCTCATCCACATGCTATGCTGTGTCCCTATAGCTAACATGTACTTGGTGCTGGAGCAGATGCCAGAGCCTTGCATTTCAAGGCTAGCTGAAAATTGCCTTGGCGATGGAAGTATCTCTGAACGTGGAGTTCGTTGCATTTCAATGGAGCAGTTGCAGCTTTGCTTTGTCTGGAATTCTCATAAAGCTCAATTTCAACACAGTGCGTTTTATGGCAAATATGCTCAGTGTTACAAAATAGGGTTTTCGTGCGAAACGGGTCTAATGGTGATGGTGTGTGAGATTAGTGTTGTGAGTGGAGTTGGTCTCACACAAGAAACTCTCTGCCCATTGATGTTGAGTAAAAGCCTCATCCACATGCTGTGTTGTGTCCGTATAGCTTGCATGTACTTGGTGCTGGAGCTGATGCCAGAGCCTTGCATTTCAAGGCTAGCTGAAAATTGCCTTGGCGATGAAGTGTTCTCTGATCGTGGAGTTCATTGCATTTCAATGGAGCAGTTACAGCTTTGCTTTGTCTGGAATTCTCATAAAGCTCAATATAACACAGTGCGTTTTATGACAAATATGCACCTTGTGACCAAACAGGGTTTTTGTGCGAAACGGGTCTAATGGTGTAGGTGTGTGAGATTAGTGACCTGAGTGGAGTTGGTCTCACACAAGAAACTCTCTGCCCATTGATGTTGAGTAAAAGCCTCATCCACATGCTGTGTTGTGTCCGTATAGCTTGCATGTACTTGGTGCTGGAGCTGATGCCAGAGCCTTGCATTTCAAGGCTAGCTGAAAATTGCCTTGGCGATGAAGGTATCTCTGAACGTGGAGTTCATTGCATTTCAATGGAGCAGTTACAGCTTTGCTTTGTCTGGAATCGTATAAAGTTCAATTTTCACACAGTGTGTTTTATGGCAAATACGCACAGTGTGAACACACAGGGTTTTCGTGCGAAACGGGTCTAATGGTGATGGTGTGTGATTAGTGTCGTGAGTGGAGTTGGCCTCACACAAGAAACATTGTGCCCTTTTGTGTTGAAGAAAAGCTACATCCACATGCTGTGCTGTGTCCCTATAGCTAACATGTACTTGGTGCTGGAGCTGATGCCATTGCCTTGCATTTCAAGTTTAGCTGAAAATTGCCTTGGCGATGAAGGTATCTCTGAACCTGAGTGGAGTTGGTCTAACACAAGAAACTCTATTGCCCATTGATGTTGAGTAAAGGCCTCATCCACATGCTGTTTAGTCCGTATAGCGAACATGTATTTAAAGCTGAAGTTGATGTAAGAGCCTTCCATTTCAAAGCTAACTGAAAATTTCCTTGGTGATGAAGTGTTCTCTGAACGTGGAGTTGGTTGCACTTCAATGGAGCAGTTACAGCTTTGCTTTGTGGAGTATACGCAATAAACCAGTTTTCACTGCAATGCGTTCTATGACCATTACACACACTGTGACGAAACTGTTTTTTCGTGGGAAACGGGTGTAATGGTGATGGTGTGTGAGGTTAGTGACCTGAGTGGAGTTGGTCATACACAAGAAACATTGTGCCCTTTTGTGTTGAATAAAGCCTCATCCACATGCTGTGTTGTGTCCGTATAGCTAGCATGCATTTAAAGCCGAAGTTGATGGAAGAGACTTGCATTTCAAGGCTAGCTGAAAATTGCCTTGGCGATGAAGTTATCTCTGAACGTGGAGTTCATTGTATTTCAATGGAGCGGTTACAGCTTTGCTTTGTCTGGAATTCTCATAAAGCTCAAATTCAAAACAGTGCGTTTTATGACTAATATGCACAGTGTGACCAAAAGGGTTTTCGTGCGAAACGGGTCTAATGGTGATGGTGTGCGAGATTAGTGTCGTGACTGGAGTTGGTCTCACACAAGAAACTCTCTGCCCATTGATGTTGAGTAAAAGCCTCATCCACATGCTGTGTTGTGTCCCTATAGCTAACATGTACTTGGTGCTGGAGCTGATGCCAGAGCCTTGCATTTCAAGGCTAGCTGAAAATTGCCTTGGCGATGGAAGTATCTCTGAACATGGATTTTGTTGCATTTCAATGGAGCAGTTGCAGCTTTGCTTTGTCTGGAATTCTCATAAAGCTCAATTTCAACACAGTGCGTTTTATGGCAAATATGCTCAGTGTTACGAAATAGGGTTTTCATGCGAAACGGGTCTAATGGTGATGGTGTGTGAGGTTAGTGACCTGAGTGGAGTTGGTCTCACACAAGAAACTCTATTGCCCATTGATGTTGAGTAAAGGCCTCATCCACATGCTGTTTAGTCCGTATAGCGAACATGTATTTAAAGCTGAAGTTGATGTAAGAGCCTTCCATTTCAAAGCTACCTGAAAATTGCCTTGGTGATGAAGTGTTCTCTGAACGTGGAGTTGGTTGCACTTCAATGGAGCAGTTACAGCTTTGCTTTGTGGTGTATACGCAATAAACCAGTTTTCACTGCAATGCGTTCTATGACCATTACACACACTGTGACGAAACTGTTTTTTCGTGCGAAACGGGTGTAATGGTGATGGTGTGTGAGGTTAGTGACCTGAGTGGAGTTGGTCATACACAAGAAACATTGTGCCCTTTTGTGTTGAATAAAGCCTCATCCACATGCTGTGTTGTGTCCGTATAGCTAGCATGCATTTAAAGCCGAAGTTGATGGAAGAGACTTGCATTTCAAGGCTAGCTGAAAATTGCCTTGGCGATGAAGTTATCTCTGAACGTGGAGTTCATTGTATTTCAATGGAGCGGTTACAGCTTTGCTTTGTCTGGAATTCTCATAAAGCTCAATTTTCACACAGTGCGTTTTATGACAAATATGCACAGTGTGACCAAAAGGGTTTTCGTGCGAAACGGGTCTAATGGTGTAAGTGTGTGAGGTTAGCGACTTGAGTGGAGTTGGTCTCACACAAGAAACATTGTGCCTTTCGTGTTGAGTAACAGCCTCATCCACATGCTATGCTGTGTCCCTATAGCTAACATGTACTTGGTGCTGGAGCAGATGCCAGAGCCTTGCATTTCAAGGCTAGCTGAAAATTGCCTTGGCGATGGAAGTATCTCTGAACGTGGAGTTCGTTGCATTTCAATGGAGCAGTTGCAGCTTTGCTTTGTCTGGAATTCTCATAAAGCTCAATTTCAACACAGTGCGTTTTATGGCAAATATGCTCAGTGTTACAAAATAGGGTTTTCGTGCGAAACGGGTCTAATGGTGATGGTGTGTGAGATTAGTGTTGTGAGTGGAGTTGGTCTCACACAAGAAACTCTCTGCCCATTGATGTTGAGTAAAAGCCTCATCCACATGCTGTGTTGTGTCCGTATAGCTTGCATGTACTTGGTGCTGGAGCTGATGCCAGAGCCTTGCATTTCAAGGCTAGCTGAAAATTGCCTTGGCGATGAAGGTATCTCTGAACGTGGAGTTCATTGCATTTCAATGGAGCATTTGCAGCTTTGCTTTGTCTGGAATTCTCATAAAGCTCAATATAACACAGTGCGTTTTATGACAAATATGCACCTTGTGACCAAACAGGGTTTTTGTGCGAAACGGGTCTAATGGTGTAGGTGTGTGAGATTAGTGACCTGAGTGGAGTTGGTCTCACACAAGAAACTCTCTGCCCATTGATGTTGAGTAAAAGCCTCATCCACATGCTGTGTTGTGTCCGTATAGCTTGCATGTACTTGGTGCTGGAGCTGATGCCAGAGCCTTGCATTTCAAGGCTAGCTGAAAATTGCCTTGGCGATGAAGGTATCTCTGAACGTGGAGTTCATTGCATTTCAATGGAGCAGTTACAGCTTTGCTTTGTCTGGAATCGTATAAAGTTCAATTTTCACACAGTGTGTTTTATGGCAAATACGCACAGAGTTACAAAGCAGGGTTTTCGTGCGAAACGGGTCTAATGGTGATGGTGTGTGATTAGTGTCGTGAGTGGAGTTGGCCTCACACAAGAAACATTGTGCCCTTTCGTGTTGAAGAAAAGCTACATCCACATGCTGTGCTGTGTCCCTATAGCTAACATGTACTTGGTGCTGGAGCTGATGCCATTGCCTTGCATTTCAAGTTTAGCTGAAAATTGCCTTGGCGATGAAGGTATCTCTGAACCTGAGTGGAGTTGGTCTAACACAAGAAACTCTATTGCCCATTGATGTTGAGTAAAGGCCTCATCCACATGCTGTTTAGTCCGTATAGCGAACATGTATTTAAAGCTGAAGTTGATGTAAGAGCCTTCCATTTCAAAGCTAACTGAAAATTTCCTTGGTGATGAAGTGTTCTCTGAACGTGGAGTTGGTTGCACTTCAATGGAGCAGTTACAGCTTTGCTTTGTGGAGTATACGCAATAAACCAGTTTTCACTGCAATGCGTTCTATGACCATTACACACACTGTGACGAAACTGTTTTTTCGTGGGAAACGGGTGTAATGGTGATGGTGTGTGAGGTTAGTGACCTGAGTGGAGTTGGTCATACACAAGAAACATTGTGCCCTTTTGTGTTGAATAAAGCCTCATCCACATGCTGTGTTGTGTCCGTATAGCTAGCATGCATTTAAAGCCGAAGTTGATGGAAGAGACTTGCATTTCAAGGCTAGCTGAAAATTGCCTTGGCGATGAAGTTATCTCTGAACGTGGAGTTCATTGTATTTCAATGGAGCGGTTACAGCTTTGCTTTGTCTGGAATTCTCATAAAGCTCAAATTCAAAACAGTGCGTTTTATGACTAATATGCACAGTGTGACCAAAAGGGTTTTCGTGCGAAACGGGTCTAATGGTGATGGTGTGCGAGATTAGTGTCGTGACTGGAGTTGGTCTCACACAAGAAACTCTCTGCCCATTGATGTTGAGTAAAAGCCTCATCCACATGCTGTGTTGTGTCCCTATAGCTAACATGTACTTGGTGCTGGAGCTGATGCCAGAGCCTTGCATTTCAAGGCTAGCTGAAAATTGCCTTGGCGATGGAAGTATCTCTGAACATGGATTTTGTTGCATTTCAATGGAGCAGTTGCAGCTTTGCTTTGTCTGGAATTCTCATAAAGCTCAATTTCAACACAGTGCGTTTTATGGCAAATATGCTCAGTGTTACGAAATAGGGTTTTCATGCGAAACGGGTCTAATGGTGATGGTGTGTGAGGTTAGTGACCTGAGTGGAGTTGGTCTCACACAAGAAACTCTATTGCCCATTGATGTTGAGTAAAGGCCTCATCCACATGCTGTTTAGTCCGTATAGCGAACATGTATTTAAAGCTGAAGTTGATGTAAGAGCCTTCCATTTCAAAGCTACCTGAAAATTGCCTTGGTGATGAAGTGTTCTCTGAACGTGGAGTTGGTTGCACTTCAATGGAGCAGTTACAGCTTTGCTTTGTGGTGTATACGCAATAAACCAGTTTTCACTGCAATGCGTTCTATGACCATTACACACACTGTGACGAAACTGTTTTTTCGTGCGAAACGGGTGTAATGGTGATGGTGTGTGAGGTTAGTGACCTGAGTGGAGTTGGTCATACACAAGAAACATTGTGCCCTTTTGTGTTGAATAAAGCCTCATCCACATGCTGTGTTGTGTCCGTATAGCTAGCATGCATTTAAAGCCGAAGTTGATGGAAGAGACTTGCATTTCAAGGCTAGCTGAAAATTGCCTTGGCGATGAAGTTATCTCTGAACGTGGAGTTCATTGTATTTCAATGGAGCGGTTACAGCTTTGCTTTGTCTGGAATTCTCATAAAGCTCAATTTTCACACAGTGCGTTTTATGACAAATATGCACAGTGTGACCAAAAGGGTTTTCGTGCGAAACGGGTCTAATGGTGTAAGTGTGTGAGGTTAGCGACTTGAGTGGAGTTGGTCTCACACAAGAAACATTGTGCCTTTCGTGTTGAGTAACAGCCTCATCCACATGCTATGCTGTGAACCTATAGCTAACATGTACTTGGTGCTGGAGCAGATGCCAGAGCCTTGCATTTCAAGGCTAGCTGAAAATTGCCTTGGCGATGGAAGTATCTCTGAACGTGGAGTTCGTTGCATTTCAATGGAGCAGTTGCAGCTTTGCTTTGTCTGGAATTCTCATAAAGCTCAATTTCAACACAGTGCGTTTTATGGCAAATATGCTCAGTGTTACAAAATAGGGTTTTCGTGCGAAACGGGTCTAATGGTGATGGTGTGTGAGATTAGTGTTGTGAGTGGAGTTGGTCTCACACAAGAAACTCTCTGCCCATTGATGTTGAGTAAAAGCCTCATCCACATGCTGTGTTGTGTCCGTATAGCTTGCATGTACTTGGTGCTGGAGCTGATGCCAGAGCCTTGCATTTCAAGGCTAGCTGAAAATTGCCTTGGCGATGAAGGTATCTCTGATCGTGGAGTTCATTGCATTTCAATGGAGCAGTTACAGCTTTGCTTTGTCTGGAATTCTCATAAAGCTCAATATAACACAGTGCGTTTTATGACAAATATGCACCTTGTGACCAAACAGGGTTTTTGTGCGAAACGGGTCTAATGGTGTAGGTGTGTGAGATTAGTGACCTGAGTGGAGTTGGTCTCACACAAGAAACTCTCTGCCCATTGATGTTGAGTAAAAGCCTCATCCACATGCTGTGTTGTGTCCGTATAGCTTGCATGTACTTGGTGCTGGAGCTGATGCCAGAGCCTTGCATTTCAAGGCTAGCTGAAAATTGCCTTGGCGATGAAGGTATCTCTGAACGTGGAGTTCATTGCATTTCAATGGAGCAGTTGCAGCTTTGCTTTGTCTGGAATTCTCATAAAGCTCAATTTCAACACAGTGCGTTTTATGGCAAATATGCTCAGTGTTACGAAATAGGGTTTTCATGCGAAACGGGTCTAATGGTGATGGTGTGTGAGGTTAGTGAACTGAGTGGAGTTGGTCTCACACAAGAAACTCTATTGCCCATTGATGTTGAGTAAAGGCCTCATCCACATGCTGTTTAGTCCGTATAGCGAACATGTATTTAAAGCTGAAGTTGATGTAAGAGCCTTCCATTTCAAAGCTAACTGAAAATTGCCTTGGTGATGAAGTGTTCTCTGAACGTGGAGTTGGTTGCACTTCAATGGAGCAGTTACAGCTTTGCTTTGTGGTGTATACGCAATAAACCAGTTTTCACTGCAATGCGTTCTATGACCATTACACACACTGTGACGAAACTGTTTTTTCGTGCGAAACGGGTGCAATGGTGATGGTGTGTGAGGTTAGTGACCTGAGTGGAGTTGGTCATACACAAGAAACATTGTGCCCTTTTGTGTTGAATAAAGCCTCATCCACATGCTGTGTTGTGTCCGTATAGCTAGCATGCATTTAAAGCCGAAGTTGATGGAAGAGACTTGCATTTCAAGGCTAGCTGAAAATTGCCTTGGCGATGAAGTTATCTCTGAACGTGGAGTTCATTGTATTTCAATGGAGCGGTTACAGCTTTGCTTTGTCTGGAATTCTCATAAAGCTCAATTTTCACACAGTGCGTTTTATGACAAATATGCACAGTGTGACCAAAAGGGTTTTCGTGCGAAACGGGTCTAATGGTGTAAGTGTGTGAGGTTAGCGACTTGAGTGGAGTTGGTCTCACACAAGAAACATTGTGCCTTTCGTGTTGAGTAACAGCCTCATCCACATGCTATGCTGTGTCCCTATAGCTAACATGTACTTGGTGCTGGAGCAGATGCCAGAGCCTTGCATTTCAAGGCTAGCTGAAAATTGCCTTGGCGATGGAAGTATCTCTGAACGTGGAGTTCGTTGCATTTCAATGGAGCAGTTGCAGCTTTGCTTTGTCTGGAATTCTCATAAAGCTCAATTTCAACACAGTGCGTTTTATGGCAAATATGCTCAGTGTTACAAAATAGGGTTTTCGTGCGAAACGGGTCTAATGGTGATGGTGTGTGAGATTAGTGTTGTGAGTGGAGTTGGTCTCACACAAGAAACTCTCTGCCCATTGATGTTGAGTAAAAGCCTCATCCACATGCTGTGTTGTGTCCGTATAGCTTGCATGTACTTGGTGCTGGAGCTGATGCCAGAGCCTTGCATTTCAAGGCTAGCTGAAAATTGCCTTGGCGATGAAGTGTTCTCTGAACGTGGAGTTCATTGCATTTCAATGGAGCAGTTACAGCTTTGCTTTGTCTGGAATTCTCATAAAGCTCAATATAACACAGTGCGTTTTATGACAAATATGCACCTTGTGACCAAACAGGGTTTTTGTGCGAAACGGGTCTAATGGTGTAGGTGTGTGAGATTAGTGACCTGAGTGGAGTTGGTCTCACACAAGAAACTCTCTGCCCATTGATGTTGAGTAAAAGCCTCATCCACATGCTGTGTTGTGTCCGTATAGCTTGCATGTACTTGGTGCTGGAGCTGATGCCAGAGCCTTGCATTTCAAGGCTAGCTGAAAATTGCCTTGGCGATGAAGGTATCTCTGAACGTGGAGTTCATTGCATTTCAATGGAGCAGTTACAGCTTTGCTTTGTCTGGAATCGTATAAAGTTCAATTTTCACACAGTGTGTTTTATGGCAAATACGCACAGTGTGAACACACAGGGTTTTCGTGCGAAACGGGTCTAATGGTGATGGTGTGTGATTAGTGTCGTGAGTGGAGTTGGCCTCACACAAGAAACATTGTGCCCTTTTGTGTTGAAGAAAAGCTACATCCACATGCTGTGCTGTGTCCCTATAGCTAACATGTACTTGGTGCTGGAGCTGATGCCATTGCCTTGCATTTCAAGTTTAGCTGAAAATTGCCTTGGCGATGAAGGTATCTCTGAACCTGAGTGGAGTTGGTCTAACACAAGAAACTCTATTGCCCATTGATGTTGAGTAAAGGCCTCATCCACATGCTGTTTAGTCCGTATAGCGAACATGTATTTAAAGCTGAAGTTGATGTAAGAGCCTTCCATTTCAAAGCTAACTGAAAATTTCCTTGGTGATGAAGTGTTCTCTGAACGTGGAGTTGGTTGCACTTCAATGGAGCAGTTACAGCTTTGCTTTGTGGAGTATACGCAATAAACCAGTTTTCACTGCAATGCGTTCTATGACCATTACACACACTGTGACGAAACTGTTTTTTCGTGGGAAACGGGTGTAATGGTGATGGTGTGTGAGGTTAGTGACCTGAGTGGAGTTGGTCATACACAAGAAACATTGTGCCCTTTTGTGTTGAATAAAGCCTCATCCACATGCTGTGTTGTGTCCGTATAGCTAGCATGCATTTAAAGCCGAAGTTGATGGAAGAGACTTGCATTTCAAGGCTAGCTGAAAATTGCCTTGGCGATGAAGTTATCTCTGAACGTGGAGTTCATTGTATTTCAATGGAGCGGTTACAGCTTTGCTTTGTCTGGAATTCTCATAAAGCTCAAATTCAAAACAGTGCGTTTTATGACTAATATGCACAGTGTGACCAAAAGGGTTTTCGTGCGAAACGGGTCTAATGGTGATGGTGTGCGAGATTAGTGTCGTGACTGGAGTTGGTCTCACACAAGAAACTCTCTGCCCATTGATGTTGAGTAAAAGCCTCATCCACATGCTGTGTTGTGTCCCTATAGCTAACATGTACTTGGTGCTGGAGCTGATGCCAGAGCCTTGCATTTCAAGGCTAGCTGAAAATTGCCTTGGCGATGGAAGTATCTCTGAACATGGATTTTGTTGCATTTCAATGGAGCAGTTGCAGCTTTGCTTTGTCTGGAATTCTCATAAAGCTCAATTTCAACACAGTGCGTTTTATGGCAAATATGCTCAGTGTTACGAAATAGGGTTTTCATGCGAAACGGGTCTAATGGTGATGGTGTGTGAGGTTAGTGACCTGAGTGGAGTTGGTCTCACACAAGAAACTCTATTGCCCATTGATGTTGAGTAAAGGCCTCATCCACATGCTGTTTAGTCCGTATAGCGAACATGTATTTAAAGCTGAAGTTGATGTAAGAGCCTTCCATTTCAAAGCTACCTGAAAATTGCCTTGGTGATGAAGTGTTCTCTGAACGTGGAGTTGGTTGCACTTCAATGGAGCAGTTACAGCTTTGCTTTGTGGTGTATACGCAATAAACCAGTTTTCACTGCAATGCGTTCTATGACCATTACACACACTGTGACGAAACTGTTTTTTCGTGCGAAACGGGTGTAATGGTGATGGTGTGTGAGGTTAGTGACCTGAGTGGAGTTGGTCATACACAAGAAACATTGTGCCCTTTTGTGTTGAATAAAGCCTCATCCACATGCTGTGTTGTGTCCGTATAGCTAGCATGCATTTAAAGCCGAAGTTGATGGAAGAGACTTGCATTTCAAGGCTAGCTGAAAATTGCCTTGGCGATGAAGTTATCTCTGAACGTGGAGTTCATTGTATTTCAATGGAGCGGTTACAGCTTTGCTTTGTCTGGAATTCTCATAAAGCTCAATTTTCACACAGTGCGTTTTATGACAAATATGCACAGTGTGACCAAAAGGGTTTTCGTGCGAAACGGGTCTAATGGTGTAAGTGTGTGAGGTTAGCGACTTGAGTGGAGTTGGTCTCACACAAGAAACATTGTGCCTTTCGTGTTGAGTAACAGCCTCATCCACATGCTATGCTGTGTCCCTATAGCTAACATGTACTTGGTGCTGGAGCAGATGCCAGAGCCTTGCATTTCAAGGCTAGCTGAAAATTGCCTTGGCGATGGAAGTATCTCTGAACGTGGAGTTCGTTGCATTTCAATGGAGCAGTTGCAGCTTTGCTTTGTCTGGAATTCTCATAAAGCTCAATTTCAACACAGTGCGTTTTATGGCAAATATGCTCAGTGTTACAAAATAGGGTTTTCGTGCGAAACGGGTCTAATGGTGATGGTGTGTGAGATTAGTGTTGTGAGTGGAGTTGGTCTCACACAAGAAACTCTCTGCCCATTGATGTTGAGTAAAAGCCTCATCCACATGCTGTGTTGTGTCCGTATAGCTTGCATGTACTTGGTGCTGGAGCTGATGCCAGAGCCTTGCATTTCAAGGCTAGCTGAAAATTGCCTTGGCGATGAAGGTATCTCTGAACGTGGAGTTCATTGCATTTCAATGGAGCATTTGCAGCTTTGCTTTGTCTGGAATTCTCATAAAGCTCAATATAACACAGTGCGTTTTATGACAAATATGCACCTTGTGACCAAACAGGGTTTTTGTGCGAAACGGGTCTAATGGTGTAGGTGTGTGAGATTAGTGACCTGAGTGGAGTTGGTCTCACACAAGAAACTCTCTGCCCATTGATGTTGAGTAAAAGCCTCATCCACATGCTGTGTTGTGTCCGTATAGCTTGCATGTACTTGGTGCTGGAGCTGATGCCAGAGCCTTGCATTTCAAGGCTAGCTGAAAATTGCCTTGGCGATGAAGGTATCTCTGAACGTGGAGTTCATTGCATTTCAATGGAGCAGTTACAGCTTTGCTTTGTCTGGAATCGTATAAAGTTCAATTTTCACACAGTGTGTTTTATGGCAAATACGCACAGAGTTACAAAGCAGGGTTTTCGTGCGAAACGGGTCTAATGGTGATGGTGTGTGATTAGTGTCGTGAGTGGAGTTGGCCTCACACAAGAAACATTGTGCCCTTTCGTGTTGAAGAAAAGCTACATCCACATGCTGTGCTGTGTCCCTATAGCTAACATGTACTTGGTGCTGGAGCTGATGCCATTGCCTTGCATTTCAAGTTTAGCTGAAAATTGCCTTGGCGATGAAGGTATCTCTGAACCTGAGTGGAGTTGGTCTAACACAAGAAACTCTATTGCCCATTGATGTTGAGTAAAGGCCTCATCCACATGCTGTTTAGTCCGTATAGCGAACATGTATTTAAAGCTGAAGTTGATGTAAGAGCCTTCCATTTCAAAGCTAACTGAAAATTTCCTTGGTGATGAAGTGTTCTCTGAACGTGGAGTTGGTTGCACTTCAATGGAGCAGTTACAGCTTTGCTTTGTGGAGTATACGCAATAAACCAGTTTTCACTGCAATGCGTTCTATGACCATTACACACACTGTGACGAAACTGTTTTTTCGTGCGAAACGGGTGTAATGGTGATGGTGTGTGAGGTTAGTGACCTGAGTGGAGTTGGTCATACACAAGAAACATTGTGCCCTTTTGTGTTGAATAAAGCCTCATCCACATGCTGTGTTGTGTCCGTATAGCTAGCATGCATTTAAAGCCGAAGTTGATGGAAGAGACTTGCATTTCAAGGCTAGCTGAAAATTGCCTTGGCGATGAAGTTATCTCTGAACGTGGAGTTCATTGTATTTCAATGGAGCGGTTACAGCTTTGCTTTGTCTGGAATTCTCATAAAGCTCAAATTCAAAACAGTGCGTTTTATGACTAATATGCACAGTGTGACCAAAAGGGTTTTCGTGCGAAACGGGTCTAATGGTGATGGTGTGCGAGATTAGTGTCGTGACTGGAGTTGGTCTCACACAAGAAACTCTCTGCCCATTGATGTTGAGTAAAAGCCTCATCCACATGCTGTGTTGTGTCCCTATAGCTAACATGTACTTGGTGCTGGAGCTGATGCCAGAGCCTTGCATTTCAAGGCTAGCTGAAAATTGCCTTGGCGATGGAAGTATCTCTGAACGTGGAGTTCGTTGCATTTCAATGGAGCAGTTGCAGCTTTGCTTTGTCTGGAATTCTCATAAAGCTCAATTTCAACACAGTGCGTTTTATGGCAAATATGCTCAGTGTTACGAAATAGGGTTTTCATGCGAAACGGGTCTAATGGTGATGGTGTGTGAGGTTAGTGAACTGAGTGGAGTTGGTCTCACACAAGAAACTCTATTGCCCATTGATGTTGAGTAAAGGCCTCATCCACATGCTGTTTAGTCCGTATAGCGAACATGTATTTAAAGCTGAAGTTGATGTAAGAGCCTTCCATTTCAAAGCTAACTGAAAATTGCCTTGGTGATGAAGTGTTCTCTGAACGTGGAGTTGGTTGCACTTCAATGGAGCAGTTACAGCTTTGCTTTGTGGTGTATACGCAATAAACCAGTTTTCACTGCAATGCGTTCTATGACCATTACACACACTGTGACAAAACTGTTTTTTCGTGCGAAACGGGTGTAATGGTGATGGTGTGTGAGGTTAGTGACCTGAGTGGAGTTGGTCATACACAAGAAACATTGTGCCCTTTTGTGTTGAATAAAGCCTCATCCACATGCTGTGTTGTGTCCGTATAGCTAGCATGCATTTAAAGCCGAAGTTGATGGAAGAGACTTGCATTTCAAGGCTAGCTGAAAATTGCCTTGGCGATGAAGTTATCTCTGAACGTGGAGTTCATTGTATTTCAATGGAGCGGTTACAGCTTTGCTTTGTCTGGAATTCTCATAAAGCTCAATTTTCACACAGTGCGTTTTATGACAAATATGCACAGTGTGACCAAAAGGGTTTTCGTGCGAAACGGGTCTAATGGTGTAAGTGTGTGAGGTTAGCGACTTGAGTGGAGTTGGTCTCACACAAGAAACATTGTGCCTTTCGTGTTGAGTAACAGCCTCATCCACATGCTATGCTGTGTCCCTATAGCTAACATGTACTTGGTGCTGGAGCAAATGCCAGAGCCTTGCATTTCAAGGCTAGCTGAAAATTGCCTTGGCGATGGAAGTATCTCTGAACGTGGAGTTCGTTGCATTTCAATGGAGCATTTGCAGCTTTGCTTTGTCTGGAATTCTCATAAAGCTCAATTTCAACACAGTGCGTTTTATGGCAAATATGCTCAGTGTTACAAAATAGGGTTTTCGTGCGAAACGGGTCTAATGGTGATGGTGTGTGAGATTAGTGTTGTGAGTGGAGTTGGTCTCACACAAGAAACTCTCTGCCCATTGATGTTGAGTAAAAGCCTCATCCACATGCTGTGTTGTGTCCGTATAGCTTGCATGTACTTGGTGCTGGAGC